>NC_133180.1:75082500-75120000 GCF_049306965.1 Danio rerio | reverse complement strand
CAGACAGACAGACAGACAGACAGACAGACAGATAGATAGATAGATAGATAGATAGATAGATAGATAGATAGATAGATAGATAGATAGATAGATAGATAGATGGATGGATGGATGGATGGATGGATGGATGGATGGATGATGGATAGATAACAGATAAGACAGAGATAGATAGATAGATAGATAGATAGATAGATAGATAGATAGATAGATAGATAGATAGATAGATAGATAGATAGATAGATAGATAGATAGATAGATAGATAGATAGATAGATAGATAGATAGATAGATAGATAGATAGATAGATGGATGGATGGATGGAAGGGTGGGTGGTTGGGCGGATGGTTGGGTGGCTGGATGGATAGATAGATAGATAGATAGATAGATAGATAGATAGATAGATAGATAGATAGATAGATAGATAGATAGATAGATAGATAGATAGATAGATAGATAGATAGATAGATAGATAGACGTAAGATATCAATTGTCTATTTGGCGTAGTTTCTTAGGTGACCTTCCATTTACACCAAGTCACAGATAGACAGACAGACAGCTCAGTCATATTTTGTTAATGGTGCGCAGGGTGTATATATCAGTGTTGGAGTGCAGTTTTCTGTCAGTGTGTTAGTGGTCCTGTGGGAGCCTGTGCTGGGCTGCAGACTCATGACTCAGCACACTGTGAGCATCACTCACTCATATTTATAGCTGAGTGGAGGCTCTTTCAAACTCCACCTTTACCACCAGTTTTAATTGAGTGATGGGGCTATGAGTGTGTGTGTGTGTGTGTACCTTGAATTCCTTACACTGTGGCCACCAAATGTCCCGACATTATAGCAATACGACTAAACTCTGACCTTGTTGAGACATTTCTTTTGGTCCCCATAAGGAAAGCGGCTCATAAATCACACAGAATGAAGTATTTTGAAGATGTAAAAATGCAGTATGTTTTCTGGAAGGATTGGGTTCAGGGGTAGGGGGATGGAATGTACAGTTTGTACAGTATAAAACTTATTATGTCTATGGGAAGTCCCCATAAAGATAGCTGTACACTGTGATTAGTTCACTCAAACTGTTTGAGGAAACCAGTTGCAGGGCGGCACGGTGCTGCAGTGGTTGACATCATCGCCTCACTGCATGAAGGTTGCTGGTTCAAACCGCAGCTGGGCCAGTTGGTGTATCTTGTGTAATTAATTACATTAGAATAAATAGTACTTATTAAATGATAAATAAGTGAAGTTTCAAAAACTAATTTCGAGAGGAGCACGTGATATGATTGACCGCAGCTGGTCTCTCATCTGTTATTATTAGTAAGCCAATCAGATCATTCCAAACTCACTATAAATAGCATTACTGGCATTATTTCCTCATCTTTGTTTTCTGAAGCAACCCAAGCTCATTCTGAAAACATAATCCCGTGGACGTTTCCTTGAGACATCGGAATACGTCCCGAGAGGTACGTTTGGCTGCATTAATTTTTTTCAAGCAAACGCTATGGAGCGGTGTGACGCTGTTTCCTTTCACGCTTGCCGGCCAGCCGGCCGACCGCTTACCTCCTTGCGGAGGGCTTCCCTGCTGCAACCCGTTTGTCCACTGAGCTTATCGTGTACGTCGGCAGGCTTGAAATGCATAGAGGAGTTGACCACGGCGATTGGTTTCGAGTCCAGGGAAGAGCGGTTCCAGAAATCAGGTAAGACAAAAACAGAATCCCAAAAATTAAGTGAACGAGTTTCGTAACAGGGTGAGAACGCTGTGAAATCCGAAAACGCGGTAGAAAAAAAATTAGGGCTTTTCTTTTTTTGGACGACTTTTGTAAACTGTTGCTCGGGTTTAGGGAAGCGAGCGGGCGGGTCAATCGATAAAATTGGTTGGGTTCAGGGAAGGAGGAGGGCGGGTCAGCCGATTGGTCGGTCACGCAGTCAATCATCCGGTCAGTCGGACAGCGGCCTCTGGTGGGTTCACGCGAGTACAGCACGGGCGCTAACTGCACTTGCGAGAGATGTTTAAGATGCGAAAAAGCGCACGACAGCGGCCTCTCGCGCATTCGCAAAAACAAAAACTGCAGCCGTACGTACCAGCCGGGACGTATGCCGCGGCCTCCAGGACTACGTTTCCACAATGAGCCTGGGTTGTTCTGAAGAATCCCCGCATCCACTCCATCTCCTTCTTCCCTCCTTTTCCAGGGGGAGCTCTCGAGAACTTCCTGATCTCGTTCCCCCTCACATGCTCATTGACCATTGAATGCACAATATCTATTTCTCAAAGTAATACCATCATTTGTATTGAGAATTCCAAAGCGCAAGGCAATATTGCAGTAAAAAAAGACTCTTTTATTCCTCCCACAAAGCTATCCTATGAAATTAGCCATCGCGCAAATGGACTGTCCCTTTAAGAAAGCAGCTCATTCGATCAAAAGCCACCAACACACCGAGTCAATTAAACATCAGAGAAATGTAATCAAAGCTCAGCATGACAGCTGTCAGGGGAGAAATGCTTTCTCTGATTACTTGGATCAGATCTCGGCGATTATTGGTTTTCCTCTGGAAGGCACTGTGGAATTGATCTGAGAATATATGATTCAGCTTTAATGTTAATTCACGTATTATTGATGTGATTGCTGCACTGCGCTCCCCAGATGTTTGTTTGAGCTCTGCTTTTATGCAACTAATCATCTGCAATGTATTGTGCATTTATATTGTGTGTGTTGCTGATCAGATGTCAACAGTTATTATTGCTTCTGTATACTTCCAGCAGGCACAGGATGTCAACATGACTTCAGATTGACGTTGTACCCATTTTGGGTGGAAATGAAAATCGGGTTGACATCAGAACCTAAAGTCAGACCGACGTCAGTGTCCAACGTTGGACAGATGTTGTATTTTGGTCACTTTCCAGCGCAACATCAACCAAATATCAATGTCTAATGATGTTACAGCTAGACATTGTGTGGATATTACCACTATTGGCTCGTTTTCACTGATGGTACAGTATGGTATGGTTCAGGTCGGTACGGGTCACCTTTATCAGGCTTGCGTGTCCACCACCAAGGGTGCCCTTTTGGTGGGCGTGGTGTACAACAGAAAGTTTCAGTCGACATCATTCTAGCTCGAATAAATGTCAACAGTAAAGCTGTACAGGTCGTTCACAAATCATATGAGAAGCACTTCTCACAAAACAGACGCTTTACACGCAAAAATACTTGTTTATAAATGTTTATTACTAACTTTTTTTATCAACAGTATTTGATGATAACTGCTGATCAATGACAGTGCGAAATTGCCTACTGTAACGTTTGTAATTATATTATATATTGCCGGCAGCCCGCTCTCTGCAACTCTCACATGGTCGCTCACTGAAGCTAAGCAGGGCTGCGCCCGGTCAGTACCTGGATGGGAGACCACATGGGAAAGCTAGGTTGCTGCCGGAAGTGGTGTTAGTGAGGCCAGCAGGGGGCGCCCAACCTGCGGTCTGTGTGGGTCCTAATGCCCCAGTATAGTAACGGGGACACTATACTGTTCAGCGAGCGCCGTCTTTCGGATGAGATGTTAAACCGAGGTCCCGACTCTCTGTGGTCGTTAAAAATCCCAGGATGTCCTTCGAAAAGAGTAGGGGTTTAACCCCGGCCTCCTGGCCAAATCTGCCCACTGGCCTCTGTCCATCATGGCCTCCTAACCATCTCCATATTCAATTGGCTTCATCACTCTGTCTCCTCTCCACCAATCAGCTGGTGTGTGGTGTGCGGTCTGGCGCAAAATGGCTGCCGTCGCCTCATCCAGGTAGATGCTACACACTGGTGGTGGATGAGGAGATCCCCCCCATTGTGTAAAGAAAAATACACACTCAGGTCCCGTTTACACTAATACGTCTTAAGGCTGATTTATACTTCTGTGTCAAACGCTGGCGAATGCTATGGCGATGACGCATACCCCTTCGCCGTAGCCGTCGGCGTCGCTGACGTGCACCTCTCAAAAAATGTAACTACACGTCGCAACGATGCGTAGCGCAAGCTCTGTGATTGGTCGGCTTGGTAGCGCTGACGAGTCTGGGCGGGACCGAGAGCCGTGTGAATGTTGCGAGCCTGATGGAGCGATTGTTTACAAGTGTGGAGTCCTGTGAAGGAGCTCCGGATGGAAAGTTTTGTTTTGTGTTTACCTCATAGTTAAAGTTGTTGCACGTCCGCCGGTTCCTGCCTCAAAATGAGCGAGTTTGAGCCACTTGTACATCCCGGAAGTGTTCAGGAAAAGCAAAACAGCAGCGAAGAAACTCGACACAGAGACACATAAACACCTCACTGCCAACTAGCGTTTCGGAAGTGTTAATGCAGACCAACAGAGAGAGCGCACAGAAGTATAAATGCACAACTACGTGCGTTGCATGCGCCGTGGGTTACGCCGGTCACTTGATGCAAAAGTATAAACCAGGCTTTACTGTTAAAATGGCATTCTTAAAACGAAAATGATCCACATCCACACCGTGTTTCATCTAGCAGTTCTCAACAGCCCTCCCTTTGCTGAAAACGAACGTCATGTGACCACACACACACAGACACATTCACATAGACACACACAGCCACACTGTCATGGGCTCCTCTGAGCTCCAGAGAGCAGTGCAAGTCGGACAGTTTATCAAGGATGTACCGCTTGATCGCATCTCAGTACAGTTGTTAAACGTGATAGACATCCCAAGTCTTCAGAAAGTTCCGGGAGTCTCTATGCATTTGCGGGACTCATAATACCCGCAAACGAGTGATAATCTCCTGGGGCCTCATGTATCAACGTAAAAACTTTGCGTACGCCAGGTTTCACGCTCAGAATCGCTCACGTTTGGATTTACTAACAATGAAATGAACGTGGGAATGTGCGCAGCTTCACAGCAGCTTTCTGGCTGGCGTATGCACATTTTTTTGTGCGTGTGTGTTTTATTTCCATTGGCGACTCCTAGAGGCAGTTGTGTTAAATTCCTCTCTACAAAGTGTCTGAGCCTTGCAATGGCAGCTGTATGAGACGGGTTCATCTAGTAGGTATGTAAGGTTTCCATACCATACAGTTGACCAGCCAAACATTAAAGCACAATTTGCAGCAGTCGCCTGTTTTCCCAATGTAATCTGAGCTATCTACTGCACGCACATTGCTATAAAGACACTATCTGAAGATGAATTTGCATGCGTGAATCAGAAACATTTCCATTCAATAAATGTGCAAATAAAATATGATGCACAAACTTGTCTTTCTCGTGATAAATAGTGGGCAAAATCTGATATGAAGCGGGGAAAAAAAGAAGAAAGAGATCATCAGACGCTGGATTCGAGCCGAGTTCATGCTCGAACGTGTCAATATATGATCACATGTGTCTTACGAGGTGCGCCACAGAGACTGCTAAGGGTACTGCAACATTTTACAGATATAAACCACATTATTTCTTTTTTTAATGCACTCAGTGCGATGTTCAGACCCAACTGTGTTAACCGCATTAGGTAAACTCTCCCACTCTATTTCTTTCTTTTGTTGTTAATTCCGGAGAACAAACTTGCAAATAACACTGCTTTTCTCAGGTCTACCTCCGAAAGCAGCACCTCCATTTCAAATTCTGTTCAAAGTTTCTCTTTTTGCTTGCTTTTGCCATTGCCTTGGTTTTGCCATTAGCATAGTCGTTAGCATACTCATACGGGGGAGGAGGCAGGGAGGGGTTTTGTGCTCGTGCATGTTGCGCTCAGTTTCACGTTCATTCGGATGTATAAAAGAATATGCGTGAGATTCGGCGTACGCAGTGTTTCATACATCTGAATTTTTTCTGCGTACGCACATTTACAGCTTTGTGCGTACGCAATGTTTTAGTAAGATTTCCACGCAAGTCTTCGTACATGAGGCCCCTGGAAATCACGCGTCTTCCCCCCGGTCCTTAAATAAGTCGCGCACCCTTCCCACCCCCGTATCCCTCCTCGTTCTTCAGACACGTCGCGCGCACACTGTCAAACTCTGTTTTCACATGATGACGATGTCATCGTCCATCGCGATGTTTCACATTAGACATCATACGATGCCAAATTGGTTGACATCGCCCAACCCTAGCTACCACCCCAGTGTCAGCTCACGTACCTTTATTTCTAAGAGTGTAGGGGAAAAAACCCTAGCTGTGCATATACCCTATACTGACATTTCGAAAGTCTAGTTATTATGAGTAGTTTGTAGCTTGCAAGGTCTATTTGCAAAGCAGCTTCACCAGCATTGTCTGGATTTATATTGTACATCACGACAATTTCACCCATGTCGTCTTGTGTCTGTCTCCCCCCTCAGCCCCCCACACCTCCATCTGCCAGAAGACGATAATCCTTCCTTAGAAATGTATTCTGATACACACAGAGATTAGGCCGACCAAAGCAGAGCGTCCCGGAGCTGACGCTGGACAGGAGGGGAACGCAGAATAAAGCCACGATTAATGTGAAGAATTCATCGCCTTACCGTTTCTGCAGCATCTGCTTTATAGCCTGACCGCCTTTCATCAAGGTCACAATCTCTGCTTTTAGAAACAGTGAGGAAAGCAGACATGGTGATGATGAACATGCGCAATATTGATATCATGTGCACTTCAAAATAAGCTAACACTTTATAATAACTACACTATGAATTATTTAGTAAGCATTAGCATATTGTGAACTCGTTATTTGTTAAGCATTGACTTTACATTAATAAATGTTAGTAAGCAGTTTATAAATACAGCTACAAATTCTCGAGTTATAAGCACATGTATAATCCATGTAAAATACAGTTGAAGTCAGAATTATTAGCCCCCTGTTAATTTTTTCCCTAATTTCTGTTTAACAGAGTTTTTTCAGCACATTTCTAATCATAATAGTTTTAATAACTCATCTTTAATAACTGATTTATTTTATCTTTGTCATGATGACAGTAAATAATATTAGGCTAGATATTTTTCAAGACACTACTATACAGCTTAAAGTGACATTTAAAGGCTCAACTAGGTTAATTAGGGTAACTAGGCAGGTTAGGGTAATTAGGCGAGTTATTGTATGACGATGGTTTGTTCTGTAGACAATCTATAAAAATATATAGCTTAAAGGGGCTAATAGTTTTGTCCCAAAAATGGTGTTTAAAAAATTTAAAACTGCTTTTATTCTTGCTGAAATAAAACAAATAAGACTTTCTCCAGAAGAAAAAATATTATCAGACATACTGTGAACATTTCCTTGCTCTGTTAAACATCATTTGGGAAATATTTAAAAAAGAAAAAAAATTCAAAGGGGGGCGAATAATTCTGACTTCAACTGTACTTAATGACTGTGCTTCATACGTTGGTAATGATTATTCTTTCATTAATGAAGTATTACATCATTAACAAACTAGTTATTTAAGAGTAGTTGGTGGGTTTTTAAGATCATCCAGAATGCAAGAGTAAATGATTAATAAACTATTATTTATCTTATTATTCAGGCATAAACTAATAGTTAATTTGTATATTGATAAATGCTTTATTAACTCAACTTCATCCAGTTTTGTGGTGTGAAGATACAAGATGTGCAGCACCTGAAACTACAGATACTGGAAGCCTGTGCTGGCATTTCTCCTGCGGTGTTGCTATCAGTGTGTGAAGAGCAGGAGAAGAGGGTTGCATTGACAATCCAACACAATGGGCAGCACATTGACCACATTTTATAAGTGGTCAGAAACTTGCAAATAACTCATGAAAGAATAAAGTTACGTTAAAACCAAGCACACCATTGCTTTTCTTATGAAATTCCCAATAAGTTTGATGTGTCACATGACCCTCTTCCTATTGAAAAAACAAAAGCTGGATCCAAGATGGCCGACTTCAAAATGGCCACCATGGCCACCACCCATCTTGAAAAGTTTGCCCCCTCACATATACTAATGTGCCACAAACAGGACGCTAATATCACCAACCATTCCCATTTAATTAAGGTGCATCCATATAAATGGCACAACCTGTATAATGATGGCTTGTTCTGTAGACAATCAAGAAAATAAATATAGCTAAAAAAGGCTAATAATAAAAAAGTTCAATAAAAAATTAAGAACTGGTTTCATTCTAGCGGAAATAAAACAAATAAGACTTTTTCCAGAAGAAAAAAACATTATAAGAAATGCTGTGAAAAATTCTTTGCTCTGAGAAACGTGATTTTATTTAAAAAAAAAATTCAAGAGTTCACACTTAGCTGATGATTGATAATAAGCTAGTTTGGCATGCTGTCCCGGGAGAGAGCCCCGAGCTCAAAAGATCCTCGAGCCCGGAGCTCCCTCCCGTTGCAGGGCAAGAGGGGAGTTTGACTCGGGTAGATCTCGAGAACCTCCCCCTTCCTGCTGCGTAAGGATTGCTAAGGTGATGTGTTGCAGACAGAATTGAATTTGGTGCTAATTTGGTTTAATCAATTTACTTAGGGTGCTTTCACACCTGTGAGTCGATTCAGTTGTTCCGAAACAGAGATTAAAATTGTTACATTGTTGCTCTTTGCTCTTGGAGCGGTTCGCTTTCACACTGCAAAGTTTCTAATCGGACCGAGCTAAAACAAGTCACGTGCGAGTAAACTCTCCTTAAATTGGTCAGAGTGTCAGGGTTTATTTTGCAGCGTCCCGCTCAGCTGTCAGGAGAGGTGGTGGTTTGGTGGTGATTGACAGGGTGCGCGCGTGACGTGTCTGAGGAGAGATGCGGTAGGGAGGGGTGAGAAGGATGCACGACGATGCCTATTTGAGGACTGGGAGGGAGACGCGAGATTACTGGGAGATCATCACTCGTTTGCGGGCATCCAGAGACTCGCGAAACTTCCCGCCCTACTCATAATTCTCTCTTCATATAGCCGTAAGCCTATTACATATCCATAAAACACTGTGATATAACCGCGCTCGGATCGGATCGCTTTCTCACTGCAATCGAACCGCTCCAGGGTTCGTTTCAATCGAGCCGAGACCACCTCATTCAAGCGATCTCGGAGCGATTACTTTGGCGCGGAACAGAGCGGGATTGCCCTGTTCACATATGCCAAACGAACCGCGCTAACTGGGCAAATGAGATATGTTCCGAAACAAAAGTGTAGGTGTGAAAGCACCCTTAGTCTCATGTTTTTGGGAGTGTGGGAGGAAACCGGAGGACCCAGGGACGGGGAGAACATGAACTCCGCACGAAAATGCTGAGCGGTTGGGTGGATACCCAAGTCGGAGGCATTTTTTGCTGTGAGGCCGCAGTGCTAGCCACTGGGTCGCCGTGCTGCCCTGTAGAAAAGAGGAGGAGAAGGGGTGGAAGGGGGGATTCTTCAAACAAAGATGACTAAAGGTAGGGCGTTTGGTTATTTATACTGGGTTAGGTATAGCCTGATTGGTGGTTTGTTCATTAGCTTGACTCGGGGCCAGCCGTGTCAATCATAAGCACGTGATCCTCTCGAAATTAGTTTATGAATAAACTTCACTAAAAATTCACAGGAGGGCGAAAAACCCTGCTGAAAAATCCAGCTTAAACCAGCTGGTTTTAGCTGGTCAACCAGCCTGGTTTTAGAGGGGTTTTGGTCACTTCCAGGCTGGTTTCCATTTACTTCCAGCCTGGTTTTTGCTGGACAGGCTGGGAGATGACCAGCCAAATCCACCTATGTCTAGCTTAAACCAGGATGATCAAGCTGGTTTTTGCTGGTCACTTTCCAGCCTGACCAGCTAAGACCAGGCTGGAAATAGCTGGAAACCAGCCTGGAAGTGACCAAAACCACTCTAAAACCAGGCTGGTCGACCAGCAAAAACCAGTCAACCATCCGGGGCTGGTTTAAGCTGGATTTTTCAACAGGGAAATCTTCAACTGTATTTTGCACCCTGCATGAGGGATTAAACTGTCGATTTTGTGTGAACTCTCCCCTTTATCAGCAGCTTGGGTTTGGATTGCTTGACTGGAGTCTCTCGGATTTCTCTCTCTCTGCCTTATGCGAACATATGATGCAGATAATGGATTCCCTCAAGACTAACGCAGTGCTTCCTCTACAGCTGCCGCGTCTGCAGTGAAATTGATCTGCTGCTTGTACATGAGCTTGACACTTAACAAATCTGCCTCCTACTGTGTGGTAAAATATGAACTGAACCAGCAATGTATCATACAACCTGTGATGCAGCAAATACCAACTGCTAAAGTGCTTATTAACATTCACTATAACCCTCAAGTATCCATAGGAAAACCCTTAAATAATATTTGGATTATATGGTATACTAAATAATATGTTTTGTTGAGAAATTAATCCCAATCTGATCCATGACTATGACACATATTTGACACTTTAGTTGATGTGTAATGTAGCTGTGTGAACATAAACAGCATCTCTGTATGTTCAATGGAAAGGGAGACTATAGGTGCGTCCCAAATCGCATACTTGTGCACCATTCTACGCCATTTTGTAGTATGAATAGTGTAAGTAGTGCATTCACACAGACGTGTTGCTATGAGGAAGATAGGTTGTTCTGGGTGGTTGTTGTCAAGGGGTTACTAAGCAGTTGCTGGCTGCTAAGGTTTTCTGAGCCTTGATTTTTACATTCTGCTAAATGATATTCAGTCTGCAGGTGCTAACTGGTGAAGTGTTTTGTGCATTGCTTTTTTCCATATTGATATGTGGTTGCTAGGGTGTTCTATGTTGTTTCCAGGGGTGTTGCTATGCAGTAGCTAAGGTGTTTTGTATTCTGCTTTTTCCATGTTGATATGTGGTTGCTAGGGTATTCTGGGTTGTTTACAGGGGTGTTGCTATGCAGTTGCTAATGTGTTTTGTATTCTGCTTTTTCCATGTTGCTATGTGGTGGCTATGGTATCCTTGGTTGTTTTCAGAGGTGTTGCTAGGTTGTTCTGGGTGGTTGTCTATGTGTTTCTAAGCAGTTGCTAGCTGGTAAGGTGTTCTGGGTCTTGCTTTTTGCATGTTGATATGTGGTTGCTAGGGTATTCTGGGTTGTTTCCAGGGGTGTTGCTATGCAGTTGCTAAGGTGTTTTGTATTCTGCTTTTTCCATGTTGCTATGTGGTTGCTAGGGTATTCTTGGTTGTTTGGAGAGGTGTTGCTAGGTTGTTCTGGGTGGTTGTCAGTGTGTTACTAAGCAGTTGCTAGCTGGTAAGGTGTTCTGAGTCTTGCTTTTTGCATGTTGATATGTGGTTGCTAGGGCATTCTGGGTTGTTTAAAGGGGTGTTGCTATGCAGTTGCTAATGTGTTTTGTATTCTGGTTTTTCCATGTTGCTATGTGGTGGCTATGGTATCCTTGGTTGTTTTCAGAGGTGTTGCTAGGTTGTTCTGGGTGGTTGTCTATGTGTTTCTAAGCAGTTGCTAGCTGCTAAGGTGTTCTGAGCCTTGCTTTTTGCATGTTGATATGTGGTTGCTAGGGTATTCTGGGTTGTTTCCAGGGGTGTTGCTATGCAGTTGCTAAGGTGTTTTGTATTCTGCTTTTTCCATGTTGCTATATGGTTGCTAGGGTATTCTTGGTTGTTTTCAGAGGTGTTGCTAAGTTGTTCTGGGTGGTTGTCAATGTGTTACTAAGCAGTTGCTAGCTGCTAAGGTGTTCTGAGCCTTGCTTTTTGCATGTTGATATGTGGTTGCTAGGGTATTCTGGGTTGTTTCCAGGGATGTTGCTATGCAGTTGCTAAGGTGTTTTGTATTCTGCTTTTTCCATGTTGCTATATGGTTGCTAGGGTATTCTTGGTTGTTTTCAGAGGTGTTGCTAAGTTGTTCTGGGTGGTTGTCAATGTGTTACTAAGCAGTTGCTAGCTGCTAGGGTGTTCTGAAGCTTGCTTTTTGCATGTTGATATGTGGTTGCTAGGGTATTCTGGGTTGTTTCTAGAGATGTTGCTATGCAGTTGCTAATGTGTTTTGTATTCTGCTTTTTCCATGTTGCTATGTGGTTGCTGTGGTATTCTTGGTTGTTTTCAGAGGTGTTGCTAGGTCGCTCTGGGTGGTTGTCAATTTGTTACTAAGAAGTTGCTAGCTGGTAAGGTGTTCTGAACGTTGCTTTTTGCATGTTAATATGTGGTTGCTAGGGTATTCTAGGTTGTTTTCAGGGGTGTTGCTATGCAGTTGCTAAGGTGTTTTATATACTGCTTTTTCCATTTTGTTTAAAAGTTGCTAGGGCATTCTCGGTTCATTCTAGAGGTGTTGCTATGCAGTTGATAGGCTGTCCTGGCTGGTAGCTGAGGTGTTACTAAGCAGTTGCTAACTGCTAAGGTGTTCTGAGCATCATTTTTTGCATGTTGCTATGGGGTTGCTAGGGTATTCTAGGTTTTTTCCAGAGGTGTTGCTAGGCAGTTGATGGGTTGTTCTGGGTGGTTGCCATGGTGTTACTAAGCACTTGCTAATTGCTAAGGTGTTTTGAGCATAGTGTTTTACATGTTGCTATGTGAAATTCACTCTGCAGTTGCTGAGGTGTTTTGTGCATGGCTCTTTTCCACATTGATATGTGGTTGCTAGGGTATTCTGGATAGTTTCCAGGGGTGTTGCTATGCAGTTGCTAAGGTGTTTTGTTTACTGCTTTTTCCATATTGCTCTACAGTTTATAGGGTGGTTGCCGAGGTGTTACTAAGCAGTTGCTAACTGCTAAGGTGTCTTGAGCATTGTTTTTTACATGTTGCTATGTGGTGTTTACTCTACGGTTGCTAAGGTAATTTGTGCATGGCTTTATACCACATTGATATGTGGTTGCTTGGGTATTTTGGGTTGTTCCCAGAGGTGTTACTATGCAGTTGATGGGTTGTTCTGGGTGGTTTCCAAGGTGTTACTAGGCTGTTGTTAAGGTATTTTGTTCATTCCTTTTTCACATTGATATGTGGTTGCTAGGGTATTCTGGGTTGTTTCCAGAGATGTTGCTATGCAGGTGATAGGTTGTTCTGAGTGGTTGCCAGGGTCTAAGCTGTTGCTAACTGCTAAGCTGTCTTGAGCATTGCTTTTTACATGTTGCTATGTGATATTCAATCTGCTGTTGCTAAAGTGTTATGCACATTGCTCTTTTTTCATGTTGATATGTGGTTGCTAGAGTATTCCCGGTGGTTGCCAGGGTGTAATTATGCATTTACTAAGCCATTACCTCAGTGTTACAAGATCCTTCAGAAGTCATTTTAATATTTGGCTCTCATTAGGTGCTTGAGATACAGTTAAAGTCAGAATTATTAGCCCCCCTGAATATTTCCCCCCATTTCTGTTTAACGGAGAGTGGATTGAACATGAAATAATTAAGTTGTCCCACAAAAATCTCAATAATAAAGTTGACTCAGCTCATTTTACATCAGTAGTTTGAACAAGCCATTTGTCTTTGAGTGTGTATTGCTTGATTTCCCGTCGACTTTATTTCTGGATGTCTTGCTTTGGTAAATGAAGCAGCCTCGTTCCCTCTGATCTGCTGTGTCCATTTATAGGTGTAGTGGGTCTGTGTGTCTCCAGATGGTCCTGGAGCTTTCTGCGAGCCTCACACTGATTTGGAGGCTCGCTTACGTCAGACTCGCTGCTGCTCACAGGTGGAGCTGGAGACGCTCAGACACTTGATGGAGCTCTTTCTGCTTCTGTGTGTGTGTGTGTGTGTGTGTGTGTGTGTATTTGTTTATGTTTATGTGTATATATGTATAATGTGTGTGTTTGTGTGTGTGTGTGTGTTTGAATATGTCTGTGTGTTAGTGTATGTCTGTGTGTGCTTGTGACCGTGTGTGTGTGTGTGTGTGTGCTTGTGTGTTTGTGTGTGTATTTGTGTATGTATGTGTATAATGTTTGAGCGTGTTTGTGTGGATGTGTGTTTGTTTGTGTTTGTATGCGTGTGTTTGTGTGTGTGTGTATCCTTGTGTTTGAGTGTATTTGTGTACATATATAAGTGTGTATATATAAGTGTCTAATGCATGTTTGTGTGTGTGTTAATGTGTGCGTGCGTGTTTGTCTGTGTGTGTGTGAGATTATAAATGGTGTTTTTGTGTGTGAGTTTGTGTGTCTGTGCGTGGTGTACTTTTGTGTGATTTTGTCTGTTTGTGTTTGTGTGTGTATTTGTATGTATAAATGTATATATATATATGTGTGTGTGTGTGTGTTTGTGTGTGTGTGTAATTTGTGTGCATGTTTGTGTGTGTTTGAGTGTATTTATGTATGTATATATGCGTGTAGGGCGAGGCAGTGGCGCAGTAGGTAGTGCTGTCGCCTCACAGCAAGAAGGTCGCTGGTTCGAACCTCGGCTAAGTTTGTGTTTCTGTGTGGAGTTTGCATGTTCTCCCTGCGTTCGCGTGGGTTTCCTCCGGGTGCTCCGGTTTCCCCCACAGTCCAAAGACATGTGGTACAGGTGAATTGGGTAGGCTAAATTGTCCGTAGTGTATGAGTGTGTGTGTGAATTTGTGTGTGGATGTTTCCCAGAGATGGGTTGCGGCTGGAAGGGGTTCCGCTGCGTAAAAAAACTTGCTGGAAAAGTTGGCGGTTCATTCCGCTGTGGCGACCCCAGATTAATAAAGGGACTAAGCCGACAAGAAAATGAATGATTATATGCGTGTCTAATGTGTGTGTGTGTCTGTGTGTTGTGTGTGTGTGTGTATTTCTGTTTGTGTGTGTGCTTTTGTTTGTATTTCTTGTGTGTGTGTTTGTGTTTGAGTATATTTGTGTACGTATATATGTGTGTCTAATGTGTGTATGTGTGTGTGTGTTTGTAAGTTTGTGTGTTAGTGTGTTGTGTGTGTGTTTGTATTTCTGTATGTGTGTGTGTTTGAGTATATTTGTGTACGTATATATGTGTGTCTAATGTGTGTGTGTGTGTGTGTTTGCAAGTTTGTGTGTTAGTGTGTTGTGTGTGTGTTTGTATTTCTGTATGTGTGTGTGTTTGAGTATATCTGTGTACGTATATATGTGTGTCTAATGTGTGTATGTGTGTGTGTGTGTGTTTGTAAGTTTGTGTGTTAGTGTGTTGTGTGTGTGTTTGTATTTCTGTATGTGTGTGTGTTTGTGTATATTTGTGTACTCGTAAATGTGTGCCTAATGTGTGTGTGTGTGTGAGTTTGTGAGTTAGTGTGTTGTGTTTTTGTGTGTGTGTGTATTTCTGTTTGCATGTGTGTTTTTGTTTGTATTTCTTGTGTATGTGTGTGTTTGTGAGTTTGTGTGTTAGTGTGTTGTGTTTGTGTGTTTGTATTTCTGTTTATGTGTGTGTGTTTGTGTTTGAGTATATTTGTGTATGTATATGTGTGTCTAATGTGCGTGTGTGTGAGTTTGTGTGTTGTTTTTGTG
The DNA here is from genome assembly GCF_049306965.1 of Danio rerio. Classification (NCBI taxonomy): domain Eukaryota; kingdom Metazoa; phylum Chordata; class Actinopteri; order Cypriniformes; family Danionidae; genus Danio; species Danio rerio. The sequence goes on along the minus strand of NC_133180.1, from coordinate 75,104,789 downwards.
TGTGTGTGTGTGTGTATTTCTGTTTGTTTGTGTGTTTTTGTTTGTATATCTTGTGTGTTTGTGTTTGTGTTTGAGTATATTTGTGTATGTACATGTGTGTGCATGTTAGTGTGTGTGTTAGTGTATGTGTGCGTGCATGTTTGTGTTTGTCTTTTCATATGAGATTATGAGTGTTTGTGTGTGTGAGTTTGTGTGTCTGTGTGCGTTTGTTTGCATTTCTTGTGCGTGTGTGTGTGTTTGAGTATATTTGCGTATGTATTTATGTCTGTCTAATATGTGTGCTTGTTTGTGCATGTGTGTGTGTGTTTATATGCATGCATGTCTGTGTGTCTTTATGTGTAAGGTTGTGTGTGTGTGTGTGTGGGTGGCGGGGGGGGGGTTTGGTGTACTTGTGTGTTTTGTGTTTTTGTGTTTGTGTGTGTATTTGTTCATGCATATATGTGTGTATAATGTATGTGCATGCTTGTGTGTGTGTGTGTGCGCGCGTTTGTATTTTTGTGTTTGTGGGTGTGTCTTTGTGTATGTGTACGTGACCCAATGTTGAATCAAATATAGACTAAAGTTGGTTAAAAAGTGTAATTTCAATATAACTGAAAACATTGACACAACAAGGCCGGCATGGTGGCTCAGTGGTTAGCATGGTTGCCTAACAGCAAGAAGGTCGCTGGTTCGAGTCCCGGCTGAGTCAGTTGGCATTTCAGTGTAGAGTTTGCATGCTCTCCCCATGTTGGCGTGGGTTTCCTCTGTGGGCTCCCATTTCCCTTACAGTCCAAACACATGCGCTAGGTGAATTGAATAACCAAATTGGCCTTCAAGAGTTCACACTTAGCTGATAATCAATAAAGCGTATTTGGCATGCTGTCCCGGGAGAGAGCCCTGAGCTCGTAATATCCTCGAGCCCGGGGCTCCCTCCTGTTAGAAGGGCGAGAGGGGAATTCGAGGTCAGGTAGGTCTCGAGAACTGCCCTGCTTGTCACCGTGAGAAGTGTAAACTCAGGTTGCATTGGGTGATCATTTGTTTTAGTCGATTGGCTATGGTTTATGTTTTTGGACGGTGGGAGGAAACCGGGGAACCCGGGGAAAACCCACGCAAACACGGGGAGAACATGCAAACTCCACACAGAAACACCAACCAGCCCGATGGGTTGGACTAGCGGTGTTCTTGCTGTGAGGCAACAGTGCTAGCCACTGGGCCACCGTGTCGCCCGATCAGAAAAAGTGGGAGGATGTAGGGGTGGAAAGGGGGGGGAGCTTCAAGACGAAGATAACTGGAGTGGAAAACTCAGGTTATTTATAATGCTTCCGTAATCATCTAATAGGGCTGATTACGGAGCTAACAAGGAGCCAGCCGTGTTGATTATAAGCACGTGATCCTCTCGAAATTAGTTTATGAATAAACCACACATAGTGTGTGTGAATGAGTGTGCATGGGTGTTTACCAGTACTGGGTTGTGGCTGGAAGAGCTTCTGCTGTGCAAAACATGTAATAGTTGGCGGTTCATTCCGCTGTGGAAACCTCTGAAAAATAAAGGACTAAGCTAAAGGAAAATGAATGAAAATAAAATAAATAACCACTAAGAAAAGATTAAACGTTGATCACTTTTGTTTTTAGCCAATCTTAGAGATTTAATACAAACATAATTATTAATGATATAGTGTGAAAAAGAGTGTGTGAGTGTGTGTGTGTGTGTGTGTTTAATATGCTCAGTCTGCGTCATTGTCATTAAAGGTAATATTTTAATGTATTTATATCTGCAAATGTCCTCCATTGCCCTTGTACCATGACATGCTGGCGAGATGCTGTCGTTCCCCCCTCAGATTGAGCATCTGGCTCAGCATGGGCATTATCCCGCATCAAGGTTATCGCATATTTTATTTTTTTTTGCTGATAGATTTTTGTGTTGGTTGATTTTTCTATTTGTTATTCTCTTAAATTAAACAAAAACAAGATAAAAAAGATTTGATTGTACAAAATATACAACTGGGTGACATGGTGGCTCAGTGGTTAGCCCCTTTCACAAAGTGATACCGGTAAATTTCTGGAAAATTTCCGGAACGACTTTACCGGTATATTGAAAAAAGCGCTGTTCACACAGGCGAGGACGTTAAGGAAATTTTCTGGAAAAGAGCATTCACACATCCATTCCAAAATACCGGTAAATTCTGACATCATTCACCACAAATGAGCTTTAAACGGCTGCGCTTGTGTTTGTAAACATTTGACTAAATTACAAACTCTGTGGATGATCAATATTGTGAACAACTTTCGCATGATCACTTTCGCATGTCGAGATGTTCATAATATGTGCGTGTGCAGGCGCTCATAGGCGCACGCAAAGCTTGAAGGTAAACAAACAACGGCTTATCATAAGCATCTCATCGATGATTATTTATACGGTTGGCATTAAGAAGAACATATAAACGTGATCTGACTAACTCCTAGCAGCTAAATGTGTCTGGAAAAATATTCAAAGGCTTTTATTCTCACAAACCGCGCGGACGTAAATGCGTCTGACTGTTGTGATTGGCTAAAGCAGACGTCTCACGTCAGCACGTTCTAGACGTTCACGCGCTTATTACGGGAATCTTCCTTCTGCATTCACACAGCGCAGCATTCCGGCAAATTGCCGGTAATGTTACAACTTCTCTTTCCGGAAAATAGCCAGAACGAATTTACCGGTATTTTCAAAAAGGACCTGTTCACAAATACAACCTTTCCGGAAAATTGCCGGCAATTTTCCGGAAAGGTCTGTATGTGTGAAAGGGGCTGTTAGCAGCACAATCACCTCACGCTGGTTGGAGTCCCAGCTGGGTCAGTTGGCATTTTTGTATGGAGTTTGCTTGTTCTCCCCGTGTTGTTTCCTCCCCACAGTCCAAACTTAATTGGCTGTAGTGTGTGTGTGAGAATGCGAGTGTGTATCGTTTTTTTCCAGTATTGGATTGCGGCTGGAATCCGCTGTGTAGAACATATGCTGTAATAGTTGACGGTTCATTCCGCTGTAGTGACCTCTGATGAATCAGAGACTAAGCCAAAGAAAAAATAATGAACAAATGTTTACAACTAGGGGCGAGGCAGTGGCGCAGTAGGTAGTCGCCTCACAGCAAGAAGGTCGCTGGGTCACTGGTTCGAACCTCGGCTAAGTTGGCGTTTCTGTGTGGAGTTTGCATGTTTTCCCTGCCTTCGCGTGGTTTTCCTTTCTTATATATATATAAGAAAGAAGTGGGCCCCGAAGTGAGAAAGGTTGAGAAGCCCTGCATTAAATAAATCTAACGCCAAGCGCACCAAATGTATGGTCCATGTTTGGCTCAGTTTTCTTCCTTTTCCTTCATTCTCTCCTCCACTTCCCCTCCCCACATCTTCATTTCTGCTGCCTCCGTCTGATTTCTTTTTCTGCTGAGTTGCTGAAATGTGAGCAACTTTATCTCCGTCCTTCTCACTCTTTTTTCTGCCCTCTTCTCTTAGTAACTTCTGTTTTACAGGTTTAATTTCTGTAAAGAGTTTGAAGTGGATTTCAATGACACTTATTGAAAGTGATTGTATTATCTCTGCTCCTCCATCATTAGTTTACAAATCAGCAATGCAAGAGACCTGACTGAAGGAACAAAATCATCAATGCATTAAACGTGACACTTTAGTTTCTTACTAACTTTTTATACCTTTTATTAAGATATTAGTTGCTTATTAGTACTTACGAAGGACATACGCTGCAAAATCAGAATACATCTCTAATAACAAAGCAAACTATACGCTGTAAAACCCAAAAAGTTACTGTAACTCAAACTGGTTTAGGAAATCGATTGCAACAAACTATTTAAGTTCAAAACAAATCCTAATCAGTAAACTTAACCCATTTAAGTAAACGAAGCAATTTGAGCACAGTAAAACCCAATAAATGAAGAGAACTCAAACCAACTGAGTACTGTAAAACACATTGGGCCCTATCATACACCCGGCGCAGTGTGGCGCAAGGCGTGACGCAGTAGTCTTTTGGTAGTTTCAGCTTGGCGCAAGAGTCGTTTAGAGGCGTTGCGCTACGCTGTTTAAATAGCAAATGCATTAGCGCTCATTTGTGCGCCCATAGGTGTTCTGGTCTAAAAAGGAAGGCGTTCTGAGGCGGACCGCTGGCGCGTTGCTGTTTTGAGAAACTATAATAGATTTTTCATTAGACCAAAACTAACCCGGTCTAAACTCCAGCACAGAGTTGCGCCTCGCTTACACACTGCTTAATACACACAAGAGAGCAATAAATATCTTTACATATGAAAAAATGTAAATATTAAGGATATATATAGTATATAATAAGAATAGATATAGGATATAAATATAAAGGATTAAAATATTACAAAACATATTATTTTCTAGCCTATAAATATGAAAAACCTCTGCTTTTATGTCTTCTTCATCTCGGGAGGCTTTTTCAGTTCATTCATAACAATTTGCTTTTGTATAATGTTATTATAATTAGCAGTATTATCTATTATATCCATATTTATATTTGTTTTATTAAAAACAAGCTTAGATTTGTCCACCTGTCAGGTTTTAGACCATATGTGGCACAGCATGTGTTTTAGGATATAACTCAGGTTTTTGAGCACATTTTGTTATTATTGTTCATTTATTTGTTTGCTGGAAATTAGAACTGAATTTAGAAATAGTTTTGAAACTAATATTTTCGCTTAACAAACAAAAGTATTTATTTATAGGCTAATTGATGTCTGTGCGTAAAGGTTTCCATATCCAAGAGCGAAAGTGAAAGTGATCCATTATCTCTCATTCTCATGCAGTAGATGCTCTGTTTAACAGTTTTCTGTTAATAAACTGTTAACTGTTTGCTTGTGAAATGCTCATTTTTTCCACTTAGACTTACTTTGCGTCCTGTAAATAACGAATGCGCTCTTGGCGTGACGCAGCTGGCTCTTAAAGGGAATGGGGCGATGAGGCTCTGATTGGTTTATTCTCAAAACACACCTATAACTCATTAAGAAAATAAACTCAACCCTTTAAGACCATGCGCCAAAGCGCAAGGCAGATTTCCCGTCCTTAAATTAGCAAAAATGCATCCTGACACGCCCTGAAAGCGTTTGCGCCCTGCGTCTTGCGCTCTGCGCATGGACCGTCAAAATAGAGCCCAATAAGTTGAGGCAACTCAAATCGTTTGAGGAAACCGATTGCTACAAACCATTTGAGTTAAACTAATCCATTTGAGTACTGTGAACTTACTCTATTTAAGTTGATTTATTGAGGCATTTGATAAACTCATTACCTTCAACACTGAGTTCAAAACTCTTTTCAAATGAGTAGAATTAACTTTCAGTCAATTTTAGTTAACCACACTCATTTTATTTGATTAAGTTGACTGTTGGGCTTTACAGTGTACCCTAATAACTATTAACAAGCATCAAATTAGGAATCTATAATAACAAAAAAATATAAAAAAATAATAATACATTTTATTTAAAGGCGCCTTTCTGGCAACTCAAGGACACCGTACAATCATCAAGAGCAGGGGTGTCAAACTCAATCCCTGGTGGGCCGAAGCCCTGCACAGTTTAGTTCCAACCCTGCTCCAACACACTTACCTGTAGGTTTCAAACAAGTCTGAAGGACTCAATTAGTTTGATCAGGTGTGTTTAATTAGGGTTGGAACTAAACTGTGCAGAGCTGCGGCCCTTTTGGAACTGAGTTTGACACCTGTGCTCAAGAGCAATAAAACAACAAGAGAAATAATATAAAAGTATACACAACAATAGTGCAGATACAATTAAGTATTAAAAGCCATCTTAAATAAGTGGGTTTTGAGTCTTGTTTTGAATAACGTGAGGGAATCAGTGTTTCTAATGGCTGGTGGTAGTGAGTTCCAAAGCCGGGGAGGAGAGCGGCTGAATGCCCTGTTGCCCATAGACGGTAGACGAGCAGAGGGAACAGACAAGTGGAGGGAGGAAGAAGATCTCAGGGTGCGAGAGGGAGCAGCAATGTAATGGAGGGCAGACAAATATGGAGCTATAGTTTTAGTTATCAGTGAGAATTGAAAAGAAATGAATTAACACACAACCAAAAGTTTCACACAGGATTTATTTTACCGAAGCTTTGTTTTACAAATACAATTTCCCGTTAATAATTCGATAATAAATCCTCGTTTATAAATAAGATGTATTCGAAGCTATAAAAACATCTTCAAAAAGAAGCAGTTTTATGATATTTATTCTGATATTTAGTTTTAGTTGCTCCTATCTGATGTCTTGGTTTATTTTTATGCATGGGTTATTATGTTTTTTTTTTTTTTTTTGGTGAAATTTACGTCTGTGAAGGAGTTACCAGTTTTACCAAAGCAAGCTTTTTATCCTGCACCACAGTAAAAGTATTTCGAGGTCACTCAGTGGATAGAACGCTTCATAAATAAATGATTTGAATTTCATAATCTGCCCACGCCATCATAATTATAGGGGGAATTAATATTTTACTGCCACTAGTGTTAAATTCAGCTGAAAACTGCAGTGGATTAAATATCATTTATTCAGTTTTGGAAAAATGTAGATAGAGGCTTGTATTTCCAGTGGGTCTAGGTTGAGATTTATGGTATTCATTATTGTATAAAGGCATCAGGACATGCAGTCTCCCTGTGAACAGAGGCCATATTGAGGCTTTAGGGCAAAAAGACACAATTAACCCTTGTTTAAGACTGCAGTTTTTTTTAATATAATGAAAACAATAATTAATAATAATAATAATTCCTTACATTTAAGCTTTTCTGGGCACTCAAAGCACTTTACACATTGAAGGGATTCTCCTTATACACCACCAGTGTGCAACATCCACCTGGATGAGGTGATGGCAGCTATTTTGCGCCAGACCGCACACCACACGCCAGCTGATTGGTGGAGAGGATGAAGCCAATTATGATATGGGGAGAGTTTGGGGGCCATGATGGACAGATTTGGCCAGGATGCCAGGGTTAACACCCCTACTCTTTTTTGAAGGACATACTGGGATTTTTAACGACCACAGAGAGTCAGGACCTCGGTTTAACGGTGCTCACTGAGCAGTATAGCATCCCCGTCACTATACTGGGGCATTAGGACCCGCCAATGACTGTAAAAAATATGGACGACGCGACAGCCCCTTTTCCCATTGAACGCCTTGAGGGCAAAACGCCTGCTTGACGGGCACAAACTGTCGCAAAAGACTGCTGAAATTGGAGCCTTGACATGCGCAGAAGGACTGTCTGATGGAGCCAAAGGAGGAGCCGCGAAAATGAGCAGAGTCGAGCTTCCAACCAAACGCTTTATGTAAAATCAACCACGCCCCCCGAACTTTTCAGCATGCGTTTGCTGTCATATCAACACAAGGGGATGTAATAACGTTAACAAATATGAAGGTTTTATATATTCAATCGCGCCAGCTCCGGGTCGCAGCGCATAACCTACTCGCGGCGTCGCGGGCTGATTCCGGCTCGCATGCGGCAGCGCCTGCTCGCTCGGCCGCCGCATCTGGCTCGATTGACTCGGGCTGGAATCGGGCTTTGAGTCCAGGCATCCGGAGTAGGTCCAGCAGAGGTAGTCAGTCTGAGCTCTGAGGGGTAAGTCTCCGGCAGGCGAGAATCTAGCCGAACTGGTCCAAGTGTATTTTGGCATTTGGGTGGCTAGGCCTGTATCAGCAAACTAATAAGCCCGAAAAAAGCCCTGACCTTAGCGAATAAACAGTGTTCCACCAGGATCATGTATGTCAGAAACTGTAGTTTACTGCTGAACTCATTTTGTCATGGTAAAATATCACAGAAATCGAATAATAACACTTCAGTCTCCTGCCGAAGCTCAGACGCGCTGCTTTGAGAAACTGTCAATCACAGCTGTCAATCACGATGACACGCCCAGCATTAAATTACTGCTAAAAACAAACTGTTTAAAAAATGAAGATCTGCACCTATTTCAGCACAATAACCAGTGCCTTAATCCACCAGAACCATCTTTCGGGACATTTTATTGCAAGAGTAATAATTTTTTTTTTTTGGGCTCAAGTCTCCTTCATTAACACGGAGGAGGCGGGCTTTATGACTTGTACTGCAGCCAGCCCCCAGGGGGCGATCTAACTGCCGAGACCTTCACTCAAACGTAGGCTTGCGGCACACTTGGGACCCACACAGACCGCAGGTTGGGCGCCCCCTGCTGGCCTCAGTAACACCACTTCCAGCAGCAACTTAGCTTTCCCATGTGGTCTCCCATCCAGGTACTGACCGGGCGCAGCCCTGCTTAGCTTCAGTAGGCAACCATGTGAGAGTTGCAGAGAGCTAGCTGCCGGCCAATAAGACAGTCTATGTCGCTTTAATTGTCTGAATTTTGTGTTATTTGGAGCTATCAGTCTTCCCACAGTCTATACTAGATATGAGCTGGTTTTTACTGAAACAATATGAGGATGTCACTTTTTTGTGTGTATTTAATTCGACTGAATTGGAATATTTCATTTGGAGCTGTTGATAAATATTAATTTGAGAGCTCTTTTAGCCTATTTACTATCACTGTCCTGCGGTATAATCAAATCAAGTACCACTAAATTGTATGTATACTTAACAAATATTGTTGAAAATACCGTTCATACTGCTCAAATCTTAGGGGGCGCTCTTGTGTGGCCATCGATGAAAACTGCATGTCACCCGGTGGTCTTCTTTGGTACTGCAGCCAAACAAAATCCCACCGAAAGCTTATTTATTGAGATTTCAACGTCAAATTTGGAATGTAATTTGTTCAGGTATTTAGCTTTGATTTTCAAATCACATATTTTATTTAATAAATTAAAATATACATATTTAAACGTAAAGGCACAACATTTAAAGGCACATTTATTTACATTTCTGAACATTGTAAATTCACTTCAGCTACAATCTGACATCTGTGTTCTTTAAAATGAGACCACACTTAAATCTGTGCACAAAAAGTGAGAGTTAATGGGTTAATGAGAATCTATTTAAAGAGACAGTTCATCCCTAAATTAAATTGTAACCAACATTTACTCACCCTCAAGATGATCCAAAGTTGCACAACTTTCTTTCTTCTGGTCAACACAAAAAGATATACTGTGAAGACTGTTGGTAACCAGACAGTCAACTATTTGTTTTTAAAAGCAACAGGCTTATTCACTTAAAAAAACAAACAAATATGTGTTTTAACTTCTGTCTGTGCTTACAGTATCTAAATTATTTCACAAATGTTTTACTTCCACTGTTGACCCGTGAATGTGAAACTTGGCTAATGTGCCAAAAGTGAAAGTGATTTCTTAAACTAAACTAAGCTAAACCAATTACCGAGTGGGCACACAGCCACTCTTTATCCATTTCAGTGATCAAATCTGCAATCGTCTTACGCAGAGCCATAAATTATGTATGGAGTTATGGATTTCTCTATTCATTTATAGAGTGAAAGCAGAGGTGGAAAATGAGTTATATTGTTTTCTTAGTTGCCTTTTCTTCATTCCGTTTCTCATTTCACCAAAACTCACAACATGAAAATAAAATGTCATGTACATGCAACGTTTCTGAATTCTTGTCTTCTGAAATGTTTATTTTATTTTAATACAAAACACATGCACTTTTCCATACTGTTCCATCCTTAAAAGTAATGCATGTAAAATTAAATTGGTCACTTTCTTATTGCCACAATTTCAGTTTGATTAAATGAAACTGAAACTGAAAACTCTTCAACTTTCTGAAATATTCTGCTCTGTAGTTTTTCACCACAAATCAAACTTGATTGTATTATGAATACGATAAAGATAATGTTATACATAAGTTGTAAATAAGGTAATCAGATGCTTCCGATAATATTAGAAATAATAAAGCATCATATGACATCAATAACGACAAAAGTTCAATATTAAAATGCTTTCGTTTGAATGCAACGCATAACACTTTAACACTTTTCCGTGCTCTTCCATCCTAAAAAGGTACAAACGTAAGATGGAATCGATCACTTTTTAATTACCATAATTTTAATTTGATCAAATGAAACTGAAAATTCATCGATTCATGTGGAACTTTCTGGAAATTTTAGTTCTGTAGTTTATTCAACACAAATCAAACTTGATTGTGTTATAAATATGATAAAAAATAATGTTTAAATGATGTGAACGGATGCTTCCGATAATAATAAAAAATATTTTAAAAAATCATCATTTGACATCAACAACCACTAAGTTCAATATCACTTCCTTATAGAAAAAATGTTTTGTATTTTTTCGTTTTTCTAAGGGGTTTTCACCTTTTATTCTGATAGGATAGTAAAGGAGAAACAGGAAATTATTTGGAGCAGAAAGAGATAAAGAATCGCCATAGGACCTTGAGCAGGGAATCGAACTCGGTTCGCCGTCAGCGTCATGATGACACATGTCTGAAATGTGAATGAGATTTTTTTGCATGCTTTTGCCAACTGTTAATTAGTTTCATTTGCTCAGTTATGTCAATTTAAATTCAGATATGACTTTTTTTTATGACAATTTCACATAAACAAATACATCTTCAAGAGTTCACACTTAGCTGATACTGAATAAGCGTATTTGGCATGCTGTCCCAGGAGAGAGCCCTGAGCTCGTAATATTCTCGAGCCCGGGGCTCCCTCCCGTTAGAAGGGCGAGAGGGGAATTCGAGGTCAGGTAGGTCTCGAGAACTCCCCTGCTTGTCACCGTGAGAAGTGTAAACTCAGGTTGCATTGGGTGATAATTTGTTTTAGTCGATTGGCTATGGTTTATGTTTTTGGACGGTGGGAGGAACCTGGGGAAAACCCACGCGAACACGGGGAGAACATGCAAACTCCACACAGAAACACCAACCGGCTCGATGGGTTGGACTGGCGGTGTTCTTTCTGTGAGGCAACAGTGCTAGCCACTGGGCCACCGTGTCCCGATCAGAAAAAGTGGGAGGATGTAGGGGTGGAAAGGGGGGGGAGCTTCAAGACGAAGATAACTGGAGTGAAAAACTCAGGTTATTTATAATGCTTCCGTAATCATCTAATAGGCCTGATTACGGAGCTAACAAGGAGCCAGTTCAATTCAATTCAATTCAGCTTTATTTGTTTAGCGCTTTTACAATGTAGATTGTGTCAAAGCAGCTTCACATAAATGGTCATAGTAACTGGAACAGTGTGGTTCAGTAACTGGAACAGTGTGGTTCAGGTTTTAGTGTTTAAGTTCAGTTCAGTTCAGTTTAGCTCAGTTCAGTGTGATTTAATCATTACTGAGAGTTCAAACACTGAAGAGCAAATTCATCGATGCGTAGCTCCACCAATCCTGAACCATTCGAGGCAGTGGCGACAGCGGAGAGGGAAAAAAAACTTCACCTGATGGGAGTGAAGAAAAAAAACCTTGAGAGAACCAGACTCAGTTGGGCACGACCATTTTAATTTCTCCTCTGGCCAAAAGTCTTGTGCAGAGCTTCATTCGCCGTGGTTTAGGCTGGAAGATGGCCTCAGCCGTGTTGATTATAAGCACGTGATCCTCTCGAAATTAGTTTACGAATAAACCACACTTAATCTTTGCCTTGTCCACTTGATATTATCAAGACAACAAAACTTGTCATAAATCTGCAATACAGGTTTATTTTTTTCAAAATGTATGTGCATCTTAGTGTATCCATTAAGCATTTTTATGGAATATTCCAAAATGCGCATGAAAATAAAAGGATGTAAAGACAGCGAGAGATGTAATGACACACAGTTAGAGTCTCCAAAGACACCAGCGCACAGTGTGTGATATTTATTAAAAAAAGGCATCAATGCATATGGATGAACAGAAGGAGAACTAATGCAGATTTAACTGGCATCAAGACGCAGCGGCTCCTTAAGATACTGGCAGCCATTCAGTAAACTATTATTAACAGCCCTATCAAATCACTTTTATTGTCACATCATCAGCAGCACGTGTGCTGTGATGAGCGAAAAGCGTAGGTGCTGGCTCCAGATACTACAAAATACAGATGAAAATACAACGACAGTGCAGGATACAGACAAAGTGCAAAATACAACAGCATACTCCTGTAAAAACAAACAAACCAAAAAAATGATATGTGCAATGAATAGGTGTCCACATAGTTGTTGTATTCAGTATTATTTCAAGTATGGATTGGTTAAAGTGCAGTACATGCTACATATTGATGGTGTGCAGTGAGGGGTTTGGAAGAGTCTGTGTGTGTGTGGTGTGTTGACTGTTCATCAGCCTGATAGTCTAAAGGAAGAAGCCTTCCTTCAGCCGGCTGGTGCGTGATCGGATGCTGCGGAACCGTCTGCCTGAGGGTGGCATAGAGCAGTGGTTCTCAAAGTGGGGGTCGGGACCCCCCGAGGGGTCGCGGGGCAATAAAGGGGGGGTCGCCTGGTGATTTCCAAAAAATCTATAATTTTATCAAACCATAAGAATTAACATATTTTATCCATAACTATACTGAAAATAAAAATAGTCGTTTATAGTTACTACATACTATATAGTTACTATAGTAGCTTATAGTTACTAGTTCTATTGGATTGCGACCCCTGGGGAAATTACATTATTTTAAAGGCAGCAATAGCGACAGATGCATTTTGATTTTATAACATCAGGTTATACTTTCTGGCACATTTAAAGCACTGGCACAAATTTAATTGGTGTGTCTGCGTCATTGCATGCAAGGTTTCTGTATTTATAACCACCTCAGAGGATATTGGGGGTCGCGAGTCACTGGCAAAGTTATTTTGGGGGTCGCGGGCTGAAAAGTTTGGGAACCCCTGGCATAGAGAAAAGTCTATGGCTCGGGTGGCTGGAGTCGCTGAAAATTCTCTTGGCTTTCCTCTTGCATCGCCTGGTGTAGATGTCCTGGGGTCCGTTCTTCGTACATGGATTACTCAGTTAGCTGGATTTGGATATTGACGATTTGACATGATCCAGGATCGTTTCGTTCTTCAAAGCTGATCCGAGAGTTGTTGTCATGGCAACAGTTCTGCTAGGTCAAACCTGATCGGGAGCAGGTTCAATTCATATAAACAGGATTAGATCGGCTCAGTTCAAGCAAAGATAATACAGAAAGTATGTTCTGAATTCTGATATATTCTTACAGTAGTAGTTATATACACTTGGGAAAATGGTACATATTTTTAAACTATATATATATATATAAAGTTAAAGTCATTAATAAAATAAATAAAGTTATACATATTAATAAAACGTATGCAATCTGCACCCTCGAAATGAAAGTTCAAAGACTGCCACCTGGTGGTGCAAAGAGAAAACTTATTGATATGAACTTTTTAGATCGCTTTAGTACAAATTGTGTATAATAGAAATGCACAATATGTGACTTTTTTTAAAGCAATAATACATTTATGTAGTGATAAACATGTTTTGATAGTTAATATGCCAGTGATTTGATGCTTCACAAAAGTTGCAGACACCTTTACCAATGAAAATGCTTTTGTAAACAACCAGTTATTCTTTACACCGATTAAAAAACGGCTACTATAATAAAGAAAATCTTTTCTAAATGTAGAACTAAATACATTGATTTGCATTGAAATGCATGATGAATACTCTTGTCTTGACAAATGAAAAAGTAAAGCCTGCAGCTCACAACAAATATGGAAAGTTCTTGCGTGTCATATTAAACAACCGTTTACTGCTAATTTGATGTAATTTTGCTCACATGGATAATTGAATATTAATCAGATGATGTCATTACGCTGCTGTGCCGTCAGCCAATCATTGCATTGCTGATCATGATTTCGAGGATCGATAGATCTGTCCTTCACAACACACGCAGCGTTCTCAGATCTGTTCATCCAGACATTCTAATCTAATTCGCGAACTTGTTTGAAGAACCAAATTAGCAAGAGATCAGTTATCAAGATCAAAAGATCCCGGATCTGCCAAATAATCTTAGATCATTTAAGCGAGGTACGAAGAACGAACCCCTGGAGGGAGGGAGGCTCACCTCCTCCTACAACATTGACAAATGACTGAAAAGCTGACAGCACAGAACATTTTCCGGCACTTTTTAGTTAGTCTCATTGATGACGACTGATTAACTAATGTACTTACAGGATTGTCATGTTTACTAGTCAAGGGGGTCATCGTGTAGCAGATTTTGGCGTTTCAGAACACTCACGCCCTATTCACATGGGGCTTCAGCGTCAACGCTTGACTGAAGGCGTGTCTGAAGTTGGGGCTGAAGTGATCGTCATAGCCAGTCAGCCAATGAAATTCAGTCAGCAATAGGCCACTGTGTAGCTGGTGTATTTGCATACAGCGATCTAATTGGCTAACGCTTCCGTAGGCGCTTGAAAAGTTGAGCTGGTCCTAACTTCTTCAGCGAGCAACGCCTCTGAAGTGGTGCCGACAGATCCACAATACAGTTCTGCAACGTTTGATGTCACACATTCAAAGTGAATGGGAAGCGCTGACGCCCCGTGTGAATGGGGCGTCAAAATACAATTACTGTTATTTGATCATTCATTCATTCATTTTCCTTCAGCTTAGTTCCTAATTTATCAGAGGTCACCACAGTGGAATAAACTGCCAACTACACCAGCATATGTTTTAAAGGGCCATGAATCCCCCTCGTTTCAGCAGGGTGTTTTCACACCTCTACTTTGGAAAAAGTCAGAAAAGTGGGCGTGTCCAGCTCTGTTTAGGGGGGAGTGTCGAAGGAAGAAAAGAGGGATGGTGTGGGAGTGTCTATTTGGGCGCGCTGACTTTCAGAGTCAAAATACACACATACACACACACACACACACACACACACACACACACACACACACACACACACACACACACACACACACACACACACACACACACACAGGGGACAAAGTGTGTTTACATGGACATCTGTAGTTGAATTATTTGCCAAATTATTAAATGGTGGACTTTAACTGCAGTTTGGCTCTTTGATTCAGGGAATTCATTCATGTCCCTTGCGACAAACGAGATATTTGATTCAAGGAACTGCTCTAAGCGTGTATTTTTCATGCAATGTTTGATACCGCACGGCGAATGAGAGAAAAAAAACCCTTCGCATTTCCCAGAAACTTAGATGCACACGGCAGGTAGCGTCAGAAAGCCGCGTGTGTTATTCCGGTCACAAAATGCGGTGAAAATCCTACACGAGGTTAAAGTTTGGTTGTGGTGCTAACATGTTTACACTCGGTGCAATAGTTAACTAAGTTCGATACGAACAAACTGAAAAAACAAAGAGCACTGGTCGCTCACTTACCAAATCTGTAGAGACAGGACAATCACCAGCAACTAGAGCCGCTGGTGAACCGTCTAGAACCGTCTTTATTAAGAGAAGACTACAAGCGAATCCGGATCTCAGCGTTTGCAGATGAGAACAGCTCTCAGGTAAACAATAATCCTCCTTAGACACGTAAGTTATTGTTGTCGAGCGTCGCATACACTGTTAATCCACGCGTGAGTCCAGATGAGCTCTCACAGAGAGAAAATGAAAACAAAACTTAACGGCAGCAAACTATAAAAGCAACACTTCACGCTTGTTTTGCCAACACAACGCGACGTCTTTGTCGTCTAAACACTGTGACAGTAATGAATATTAATGAAGTTGCACAATAGAGCGCGCTGATTGGTTTGAACCAAGCTTTACTCATGCATTAATGCATCACACTGTAAGACGTAATAAGACTCACTCTGGCTCAGATGTCCAGTCTGCACGCTGGAATACACGCTATTATGTCATGACCGTGACGCAGCTTCAAAAATTAGTTTCAAACCGGAAGTACGAATTTGCTTGAAATAACGCAAAAACAACCAATTTACACTTTTTAGTGAAATATAGGTGTCCTAATAGTGTTTTTAGCAGTGTGGGACACATATACGACTGTCAACAGCTCAAAACATGTGTTTTGGTGTTGGTGACCCTTTAAGCAGCGGCTGCCCTTCCAGCCCCAACCCAGTACTGGGAAACACACACTCACATTCATACACACACTCATACACTACGGCCAATTTAGTTAATCTAATTCCCCTGTAGCGCATGTATTTGGACTGTGGGGGAAACCAGAGCACCCGGAGGAAACCCAAGCCAACATTGGATTTGCTGAGACTTGAACCTTCTTACTTTAAGGGGACAGTGCTAACCATTGAGCCACCGTGCCACCATTCAGATTCCCAACCAAGCACAATAGAAACTAAATGTAAGAGTACGTTGGCTGACTGACTGGCTGAACTATTTCATAACCTTAAATTAAAATGAACACAGTTTTCATTTGATTAGACTGCGCTGACGGTCTTCAGTGTAAATCTGCAGTCTTTCATAAGCGGGCCTGACTGGCACATGAATTTTTCAGATGGCATAGCGATAGTGCTGATTTATTATTAATTCAGCACAGAACTCGCTCGCAGTGTACTTCCTCGCTCACTTCACCCGGCCTTCAACACCGTCAGCAGATCCTTCTTAACAGCTGACAGCGCTGCTCATCTGAACACTACAGTGTCATGAAGAACATCTTTAAAGGTCTCTGTAATACCCCTGGAGTTCATGCCAGCACATACTAAGCCAACTGAGACTTTTTCTTTGCTCTTGAGAGATAGACTCTGGAATCTTACATTAGTCTAGACGTGCAGCGTGGCACAGTGGCTCAGTGGTTAGCACTGTCACCTCAGCATGAAGGCTACTGGTTCAAGTGGAGTTTGCATGTTCTCCCCGTGTTGGTGTGGGTTTCCTCCGGGTGCTCCGGTTTCCCTTACTGTCAAAGACGTGCGCTGTAGGTGAATCAAATGAACTAAATTGGCTATAGTGTGTGAATTAGTGTGTATGGGTGTTTCCCAGTACAGGGTTGCAGCTGGAAGGGCATCGGCTATGTAAAAAAATGCTGGATAAATTGGCGGTCCATTCTGCTGTTGTGAGCCCTGATGAACAAAGGGACTAAACCGGAGGAAAATGATTGAATAAATGAGTATTCATAAACCCAGGCTCATTGAATATATGTGCCCAAGGCTATACTTTTGAGAACTGAGAAATATGTACCCTGGATTGTTTTCTAGCAGTTTTTGTTTTCACAAATCCACAAGAGGGCGCCATGTATTTTTTTTTTTTTGACAATCTCAAAAATGTTACTGGGGCACGTTTTCTCACATGTGCCATTTCTCTTAAATCCACCAGAGGGCACTGTGTACATTTCTGGAAATCTCAACGTCTAGAAATCGTCGTTTAACGTTGGTTTAAAAACGTTGGGTCACACTTTACAATAAGGTTGTATCAATTAATATTAGATCATTTATTTATGGGCAGCACGGTGGCACAGTGGGTAGCACGTTCACCTCACAGCAAAAAGGTCGCTAGTTCAAGCCTTGACTTGTTCAGCTGGCATTTCTGTGTGGAGTTTGCATGTTCTCCCCGTGTTCACGTGGGTTTCCTCTAGGTGCTCTGGTTTCCCCTACAATGCTAAAGACATGCGCTATAGGTGAATTGGGTAAGCTAAACTGTTCGTAGTGTATGTGTGTGAATGAGTGTCTACGGATGTTTCCCAGTGATGTGTTGCAGCTGGAAGGGCATCTGCAGGGTAAAACGTATGCTGGATAAGTTGGCGGTTCATTCCGCTGTGACGACCCCAGATTAATAAAGGGACTTTAAAGCCGAAAAGAAACTAAAGATTCATTTATACATACCTCTATATGATTTGAAATTAGACAAACAAGATGTGCTTTAACTGCAGACTGATCCAAATCAGGCGATCGGTGTAGGAATTACAACAGTTTGCACTTGTGCCTCCCACTCGTTAAGGGACCAAAAGTAATTTTTACAGAATAATAATTATAAATCAAACTTTCAGTTTTTAATCTTTGGTTGCAAATCCTTTGCAGTCAATTACAGCTTGAAGTCTGGAATGCCTAGACATCACCAGACACTGGGATTTATCCCTGGTGGTGCTCTGCCAGGCCTCTACAGCAACTGACTTTAGTTCCTGCTTGTTTTTGGGACATTCTCCCTTCAGTTTTGTCTTCAGCAAGTGAAATGCATGCTCAATCGGATTTAGGTCAGGTGATTGACTTGGCCATTGCATAACATTCCACTTCTTTTTCTTCAAAAACTCTTCGGTTGCTTTTGCAGTATGCTTTGGGTCATTCTCCATCTGCACTGTGAAGCGCCGTCCAATGAGTTCTGAAGCATTTGGCATTTGGCATATTGTCTGAAACACTTGACTGCAACTACTTACATGTATTTAAGATCTTGTTTGGCAACGTTTTATTATTTGTTTTAATTTGTTCTGGTATGGCAGTTGATGCTTGTTGAAAGGCGACTTTGTGTGTCGAGAAAGGCGTCATTTACTAATAAAATTAATTCTTCTTCTTCTTCTTCTTCTTATTATTATTTTAATGAGCATTTAGCTTTCCATTCATTGTAAACTTAAGTAAAAGTGTAGTTCTTTTTTCAGAAGATTCGAGCCAGTGCTTATAATAAAAAATACTGTCATTTATAAATAACTGAATTACAGGTTTTAATCATCAATCAATTCTTTGCAGCATTTTGACAGTAGTTTTACAGAAATTAGATATTAATGATAAAATATGGATGCTTTTTAGTCATGCTGGCGTGTTTTTTTAAAGAGTAATCCATATAAAAAGTTGCACAATTTAAACAAATATTGTAATTTATTAAAAAAATAATTTAGATAAAATATTTGGTAACACTTTATAATAACTACACACTATAAATCATTTATTAAGTATTAGCATCTATTGAATTCATTATAAGCGTTAACTCTACATTAATAAATGTTAGTAAGCAGTTTATAACTGCAGCTACAAATGCTCTATTCTTGACTTATATGCACCTATATAATGTGTATGATTTGTTTTTTTTTTTTATAAATTAAGTATCGAATTATTTACAAACCGTATTTAAGAGTAGTTGAGGGTTTTCAGGACCATTCAGAATGAGTTAATAAATGATTAATAAACTATTGAAATCAACATTTATATGTCTTATTATTCAGGCATATACTAATAGTTAACTAATATGTTAATAAATGCTTTATTAACTCAACTTCATGCAGTTTTGTGACCTAATCTAAAGTGTGGACTATTTATGCTTTATAAATCCCTTATAAATGACTATTAAAGGCTCAGAATCAAATGAACGATAATCTGTGCAATCTTTCTAAAAAGTAAAATTACTGTAAAGTTTAAACATTGCAAAATAACAAGAGTGTCAAAATATGACATCCAACTGGATAAAACAACAACAATATAATAATTTTACATTATAATAAGATGTAATGTTTAAACTGTACAGTGATTCTATTTTAGATCAGCTTGCAAAGATTTATTTTTTATTTGAAGTACAGTTTCATTTGTGTATCTTTAAATGAAGAGAAATGAATAATGTCTTTTTTCCTGTTTAGAATTTAACCGAGCCTTTATTTGTCATTTATAAGGGATTTATAGAGCATGAGTAGTCCTCACTTTAGATTAGATCACAAAACTAGATGAAGTTGAGTTAATGAAGCATTTATTAACATATATAGTAACCATTAATATATGCCTGAATAATAAGACATATAAATGTTGATTTCAATAGTTTATTAATCATTTACTAACTCATTTTGAATGATCCTAAAAACCCTCAACTACTCTTAAATACAAACAGTTTGTACATAATTCGATACTTAATTTATTAATGAAAAATAAATTAATAAGTGTAAAAGTGTATTTAGGGGACATTTTGTCTTGAATGTATGAAATGAAAGGGCTCTATTTTAACGATCTAGGCACAAAGTCCAAAGCGCATGGCGCAAAAGCATTAAGGGCGTGTCCGAATCCACTTTTGCTATTTTAAGGACAAAAAAAATGGTCTGCGCCCCTTTTCTCATTCCCTTTAAGAGTCAGATGCGTCGCGCGAACGTGCTAGACAAATCTAAGCTTGTTTTCATTAAAACAAATATGAATATGCATATAATAAATAATACTGCCAATAATAATAACATTATACAGATGCAAACTGTCATGAATAAGCTAAAAAAAACACCCGAGGTATATTTATGTAGAAAATAATCATTTTTGTAACATAATTTAATCCTTTATTTTTTTTTTGGACAAATAAAGGATCAGTTAAATTCTAAACAGGAAAAAAGACATTATTCATTTCTCTTCATTTAAAGATACACAAATGAAACTGTACTTCAAATAAAAATAAATCTTTGCAAGCTGATCTAAAATAGAATCACTGTACAGTTTAAACATTACATCTTATTATAATGTAAAATTATTATATTGTTGTTGTTTTATCCAGTTGGATGTCATATTTTGACACTCTTGTTATTTTGCAATGTTTAAACTTTACAGTAATTTTACTTTTTAGAAAGATTGCACAGATTATCGTTCATTTGATACTGAGCCTTTAATTGTCATTTATAAGGGATTTATAAAGCATGAGTAGTCCTCACTTTAGATTAGGTCACAAAACTGCATGAAGTTGAGTTAATAAAGCATTTATTAACATATTAGTTAACTATTAGTATATGCCTGAATAATAAGACATATAAATGTTGATTTCAATAGTTTATTAATCATTTATTAACTCATTCTGAATGGTCCTGAAAAACCTCAACTACTCTTAAATACAAACGGTTTGTAAATAATTCGATACTTAAGTAATGAAAAATAAATCATTAACTGATTATGAAAATACAATCATTAAACACATTATATAGGTGCTTATAAGTCAAGAATAGAGCATTTGTAGCTGCAGTTATAAACTGCTTACTAACACTTATTAATGTAGAGTTAATGCTCAACAGATAATGAATTCACTATTTGCTAATGCTTAATAAATGATTTATAGTGTGTCGTTATTATAAAGTGTTACCAAATGTTTTTGTTAAATCAGGATTGCTTAACAGAATAGTCGCAGTACATGCATCTGAAGACACATCGTCCCGGGCTGAATTTTATCTGCAGTGTGTGCGTGTGTGTGTATGCATGTGTGTGTGTGCGTCTGTTGGGGGAGGCTGCTGGCAGAAAGTTGCTGATTGTGTTTGTCAGCATGGTAATCAGATCCATCGCTCTGCCTGGACGGTGTGTCATGAACTGCTCGATTTTTCAGGAAGTAAACAATCGATGGCTCCGGTATGGCGTTCAGGCATGTACAGGGTTTCACACATATGTGCATGATCGTCTCAGCGGCGAACAGAAAACTGCTGATAAGCGTGAATGTAGTTTGTAGTTCACTGCAGTGCTCTGAAATAGCTGCAGCACACGGGTCATTAATATGCATCAATATGCTGTATGTAACCAGAGAGGGAATGTACAGCACTGTATATGCGATTCTAGAAGTACTGGGACATTTTGTGTCTCGGGATAAAGCATCTAAATCTCCTGAATGAAGCAGATTTCAATAATAGCACTAAGACAACATTCAAATATAGCATTCATTCATTTATTCATTCATTTTCTTGTCGGCTTAGTCCCTTTATTAATCCGTGGTCGCCACAGCGGAATGAACCGCCAACTTATCCAGCAAGTTTTTACGCAGCGGATGCCCTTCCAGCCACAACCCATCTCTGGGAAAAAAGATAACATTATCTCTAAAAATATAGATTGTATGTGTATTTAGGGACATTTTCAAAGGGCTCTATTTTAACGATCTAGGCACAAAGTCTAAAGCGCATGGCGCAAAAGCATTAAGGGCGTGTCCGAATCCACTTTTGCTATTTTAAGGACAAAAAAAATGGTCTGCGCCCCATTTCTCATTCCCTTAAAGAGTCATGCGCACGTGCTAGACAAATCTAAGCTTGTTTTCATTAAATCAAATATGAATATGCATATAATAAATAATACTGCCAATAATAATAACATTATACAGATGCAAACTGTCATGAATAAGCTAAAAAAAAAAACACCCGAGGTATATTTATGTAGAAAATAATCATTTTTGTAACATCATTTAATCCTTTATTTTTTTTCATCTGTAAAGATATTTGTGTATTGCTGTACATCTTGCGTGTATTAAGCAATGTGTAAGCCCTTGGACCTCCAGGCACATAATTAACGCGATGTGCGAAGGAATTTAGATGTGCTTTCAGGGTACTTTCAGGGCTTATTTCAGTTCGCCAAAATAGCAACGTGCCAACAATGTGCCTTAACACACCCACTTTTCAGACCAGCACACCCATGAGTCCACAAAGTAGAGCAAATATATTTGCTATTTCAAGAGTTCACACTTAGATATTGCTTGACAACTGTAAGCAGGTTTGGCATGCTGTCCCGGGAGAGAACCCTGAGCTCGGAGATAGTTGAGGCCAGGGCTCCCGCCAGGTCCATAGAGCATG
>NC_133180.1:75070000-75077500 GCF_049306965.1 Danio rerio | reverse complement strand
ATTCGTTAGTTTGTTTGCTTATTTGTTCATTCGTTTGCTCATTTGTTTGTTTGTTCGTTCATTCGATTGTTCATTCATTCGTTCGTTTGTTCGCTTATTCAGAAATCTGCATTTAGTTTCGTTCCTTCATTTGTTCCTTCATTCATTCGATTGTTGGTCAAAACGTTTGTTTATTCGTTTGTTCGTTTGTTCATTTGATTGTTCGTTCGTTTATTTGATTGTTCAATCGTTCATTCGTTTGATCGGTCGCTCGTTGATTTGCTCAATTGTTCAGACATTCGTTTGTTCATTTGATTCTATTTGATTGTTATTAATGTTCGTTTGTTTGCTTGTTTATTCCCTTGTTCGCTCATGCATTCGTTCTTTCATACATTCGTTCATTTATTCATTCAGTTGTTTGCTCGTTCAATTGTTCATTCATTCCTTTTTTTAGTAATTTTGTAGCCTCGTCATATTTGTATGGTGGCTGAGAGAGCTGAAATGGGGTGCCAGTTCAAAAACATGCAAATAGAATTCTTTTAGAATATCAATTGACAGAGATATTAATACCTGGCTTGACATAAAATGTTTTTGTTAACTTAAAAAATTTACTGTTGGATGATGTTAAATCATATTTTTTCAGGGATAAAACATGTTTGTTTGCTTATTTATTTATATAATTATTTATTTAACAGGGACAATGCAGTTTAGCAGTATAACGTTATAACGTTTAAGTTTCATTCGTTCGTTTATTCGATTGTTCGATCGATTGTTTGCTCAACCATTAGTGTGTTCGCTCATTCGTTTGTTTGTTTGCTCATTTGTTTGTTTGTTCATTCATTCATTTGTTTGTTCTTTCGTTCTTTTGTTAGCTCATTCAGAAATCTGCATTAAAGTTTTGTTCCTTCAATTGTTCCTTCATTCATTTGTTTGTTTGTTCGTTCATTCCTACGTTCTTTCATTTGATTATTCGTTCGTTCATTCGATGGTTCGATGGTTTATTCAATTGCTCGTTCGTTTGCTTGCCTGTTCACTCATTTGTTTGTTCATTTGATTCGATTTGATTGTTCGTCTGTTTGCTAGTTCAATCACTTGCTCGCTCATTCGTTCATTCTTTCCTACATTCGTTCATTTATTCACTCAATTGTTTGCTTGTTTGTTTGTTCATTTATACATTCCTTTTTTTAGTAATTTTTTTAATCTTGTTATATTTTACAGTCACCATACAAATATGACGAGATTACAAAATTACTAAAAAAAGGAATGTATGAATGAACAATTGAATGAGCAAACAATCGAATTAATAAATTAATGAATGTAGGAAAGAACGAACGAATGAATTCATTTGTTAGTTCGATTGTTTGTTAGATTGTTTGATCATTTGTTCGTCCGCTCATTTGTTTGTTTGATTGTTCGTTCACTCATTTCTTTGTTCATTCGATTGTTTGTTTGATCGTTCGTACGTTTGCTTGTTCGTTCACTCATTTGTCCGTTCATTCCATTGTTCAATTGATTGTTTGTTAGCTAGCTTGTTTGTTTGTTCTTTCCTTCGCTTGTTCTTTCCTACGTTTGTTCATTCATCCGTTCAGTTGTTCATTCACTGTTTTTGTTAACCAAAAAATGAACTGGTGGATGATGTTAAATCATATTTAGTAGGGAAAAACATTTTATTTTATTTTATTTTATTTTATTTTATAAATATTATTTGTTTATTTATTTATTCATTTATTTATTTATAGTTATTTATTCATTCATTCCTTTTTACTATACTTACCATCACAATTTATTTAGTAATTTAATAATCCTGTCACATTTGTACGGTGGCTGAGAGAGCTCAAATGCACTGAATTAGCAGAATTCGTCCTGTATTTTCAGGTGTTGTGGTAATTTGTGTGTGTGCGCGTCTTGTCAAAGGAATGACAAAGTTTTTCAATATCTAGTCTTTTTCTATGCATTTTTTTCATATTGCCTTATCCTAACTTGCAGTGCATTTGAGCTCTTTCAGCCACCGTACATTTAACTGTTTGAAGTCTCCTGTAAGTTTAAACACTGTAATACAGCGCTTTCTACTCTGCATGCTTTCACCTATGGCTGAGGCTTGCACTGTTTGCTGATGCTGTAAGTCTTCAAGGAGCTGGCAGCTTCAGCTAATCAATTATTCATGAGGGTGAAATCTGTTCGGCCCCTCCCCCGTCATCTTATTATAAGTCTTCCGCATCTTCATCAACTCTTTCACTAGTGCTCGCCTGCCAAAAATGTACACAAGGCACAAATCTCTACTGTACTTTCTTATATAGCACACAGCAGAAGATGAACTGACAGCTGTCTTTAAAGCACACATCAAATAAAGTACACAAAACTAACCATATACTGAATTTGTTAGCTCACATTACGAGTTTTTTGTTGAACAATTCATATGTGCATGTTAAAAAGAAGAAAAAATAGCTTTGTAGATTACCCTTGCAGTATTTAATCAAAATCTGAAATTGCACTTCCTGTTTGTTTTCATCTCAATTCTCAAATTAGGTCTGTCCGAGGTATTGGGCGTGGCTAACATACTTAACCACACCCCTCCAGCTGTCAGTTTTGACAACAAACAGAAATTGGGAGCAGGAGGAGGAGTCTGTTAGGTTGTAATAACTCTCCCAAAACCATTTCCCCCATCCTTCTGAATGAAATGCCTACTTTACTACATCCAATCAGCTCGCAGTAAAATAAACCACGCCCACTGTTTTCTCATTAAATATTCTGTTTCGCTAGGAACTGCAGCACAATATAAAAAAAGCCAAAAAAGTGATGCTTTAAAACCAACTCGGGAAAAACATGCAAACTCCACACAGAAATGCCTCCTGACACAGCCGAGATTCTTATAATCAAATATATACAGTTGAAGTCAGAATTATTAGCCCCCCTAAATTATTAGACCGCTTGATTATTTTTTCCCCAATTTCTATTTAACAGAAGGCAGATTTTTTCAACACATTTCTAAACATAATAATTTTAATAACTTATTTCTAATAACTGATTTATTTTATCTTTACAATGATGACAGTAAATAATATTTTACTATATATATTTTCAAGACACTTCTATACAGCTTAAAGGGACATTTAAAGGATTAACTAGGTTAATTAGGTTAACTAGGCAGGTTAGGGGAATTAGGCAAGTTATTGTATAACAGTAGATTGTTCTGTAGACTATCGAGAAAAAATATAGCTTAAATGGGCTAATAATTTTGTCCCTAAATTGTTCATAAAAAATTAAAACTGCTTTTATTCTAGCCGAAATAAAACAAATAAGACTTTCTCCAGAAGAAAAAATATTATCAGACATACTGTGAAAATGTCCTTGCTCTGTTAAACATCATTTGGAAAATGTTAAAAAAGAAGAAAAAAATCGAAGGGGGCTAATAATTCTGACTTCAACTGTATATAGTTGATCCAGAACAGCAGAGAGTTATGATTTATGTTACTGTGTTATTACTCATCCATTAGAGTACGTAGGCTGTTGTTATTGTTCCCTGCAGAACAGGTGTTGCTGACTCTGTTTCTCTCTTCTGAAATTACTCACTTGATTTAGTTTTAGCCCTGTCCGAGACGCTCAAGTTTTGCGTTATTTTTAAAACTTCTGCGTTGCTTTTCTTATCTCTGTACAGAAGAACTTTCTTGAAGTTTCTAGAACAGTAAAACAGATTTTTTCCTAACTGTTTACATTGAAGGACAGCTCTTTAAGACAAAAGCGAACATCCAGAGATTTAAAACAATGCTTTTGTGCTTTACATTGCTCACTAGGAAGACATAAGCCCCTTTCACACAGTGATACCGTTAAATAAATGGAAAATTTCCGGAACGACTTTACCGGTAAATTCAAAATAGCGCTGTTCACACAGGCGAGAACGTCACGGAATTTTTCCGGAAAAGAGCATTCACACATCCATTCCAAAATAGCGGTAAATTCTGACATCATTAACCAGAAATGAGCTCTAAACGGCTGCGCTTGTATTTGTAAACATTTGACTACATCACAGACTCTGTGCATGATCAGTATTGTGAACAACTTCGATGAAAACGTATAGAGAAACACTTTCGCATGTCGAGATGTTCATGATATGTGTGTGTGCTGGCGCTCATCATGGGCACACGCAAAGCTTGAAGGTAAACAAACAACGGCTTATCATAAGCATCTTATCAATAATAATTTACACAGTTGGCATTAAGATGAACATATTAACGTTATCTGACTAACATCTAGCAGCTAAATGTGTCTGGCAAAATATTCAAAGGCTTTTATTCTCATAAACCGCGCGGACGTGAATGCATCTGACTGTTCTGATTGGCTAAAGCAGATGTCTCACGTCAGCACGTTCTAGATGTGCACGCGCTCTTTCCGACAATCTTCCTTCTGCACAGCGCAGCTTTCCGGCAAATTACAGGTAATGTTACAACTTCCCTTTCCGGAAAATAGCCAGAATGAATTTACCTGTATATATGCCTGTTCACACATACACACCTTTCTGGAAAATTGCCGGCAATTTTCCGGAAAGGTGTATGTGTGGAAGGGGCTATTAAATCACTATGAATATGTGTTGAAGATATATTCTGACAACGATATATAGCTACATGTGCTGAGGCTGGGACACGGGGTCTTTAGCATAGCGTGAACACCGAGAGAAGTTAAGACCCTCGATTTGAGTTCGCAACAAAGTATCTGTTGATGCTGCAAGGGACGCAAGTTGTAAACCTAAACGTAGGCAACAGAAACAGGTAAATACATTCATAATGAGGTTAACAGCAAAAGTAAAATATGGATGTATGTAATGCTGTTGAAAACTCGTGAAGAGCTGATAAAATGTGCAAAGGAGTCAAAACAGTGCCAGAAATACCTCTGTTTAAACACAATTCTTATGCAAACAAACAAACAAGTATACTTGAGCATTCTGTCTATTTTATGATTCTATCTTGTGGCATCACTCCTGGTTTTGGAGTTCATTTGGAGCTTTTTGGTCCATGTTGCATTCGTATTTTAGTCAAATCATAACAATATCCATTTTTTTCAGGGGTTTTGTCCACCTTTTTGTCAAAGGCTGGCAGTGTTCAAACTTATTAAAGTGAAATATGAACAAAAACACAGCGTTAAAGTGATTGTTGACCCAAACTTAACATTTTTATCATCATTTACTTATACCATTGACTTCTTCCAAATCAGTTATATTTTCTGCTAAACACAAGAGAAGATAACCATTGACTTCCATAGTAGTTGTTTTCCCTATGGATGTCAATGGTTAACGGTTTCTACTTCATACTCTATGTGTGTATATATATATATATATATATATATATATATATATATATATATATATATATATATATGTATGTATGTATGTGTATATGTGTGTGTGTATTTTTTTAGTTAAAAAAGAACAACAGCAACCTCAAATTAGTTTGGAAGAAGTCGAGGGTGAAAAATGATGCCAGAGTTTTTTTTTTTTTTTTTGATGAACTGTACCTTTAAAGCAACACTGCAACTTTCTCCTTCTTGTTGTTGGTAGTTGCAATTACCTGTTATTAACAAAATATATGTCACTTTTCCGCTCATTGGCATTTCTATATATGTTCATGGTCCTCCAGAGGTCACGTTTTTGGCTGCAGTCATACACTTTATTTCCCTTGTTCTCTTGTTTTCTCTTGAACTTTTAGTTCTTTGTAAAACTCTTATTTTGTAATTTTATGGAATGAATTGGATCGTAATAATCTAGGAAATGTCTGTAAAATATCAGCGTTTCTTTGTAAATATTTTAATGAAAATATCTGTAGATTTGTTATTTTTGCACTTTATTTCAACAGACATTTTACCCTAGTTTTATGATTTTTATTTGGCAGCCGTAACTGCCAGTCATTTTATTCAGTTGTTTTATTTTTTTAAATAAATATACACATAACAAATAAATATAAAAATACATTTAAAAGTAAAACTAATAAGGGTTTGCTTTAAAATTACAATAATTAAAAAATTGTTAGCATTGTCATAAACCTTAATATACAATTTATTACTTTAATTTTACATGATTTTAGATGTACTTAAAAAAAACAGGAAAAACACTGGGTAAATAATAATGCGGGAATTTATTGTATAAAACAGACAAATTGCTGTCATTTATCATTAATTATATAATACATAAAATAAGATTCAAGCTGTTAATCTACAGATATTGTTTGTAATTCTTACAGAGTTTTGAATATAATTTAAATAACTGAAAAAATGCTGTATGAATAATACTGTAATTTCCCTGTGTAAAAAACAAAAATGACAGTAATTTGTCTTTAATGATAAAGTACCCAAAATAAAAATCAAACTGTTATTTTAGAAAGATTGTTTGTCATTTTACTCAGTTTTGATTATAATTTGAAATGACAAAAAATTTGGTAAAAGAATTTGAGATATTTTCTGTAAAATTAGTTTTTTTTTTTACAGTGTATACATTTATTTATTTATTTATTTATTATTAATAATTTTCTTGTGAGTTTCATTTTGCCATTTTTATGTATCGTCCAATCAAGACTGAAATTGAATTGGGTGTGTCTTCCTTCAAGGCAAGCCCGGGGGATGAAATATAGTTTGGTAAACTGGCAGTGGGCTGGTTATAGAGACCAAAACAAAGACAGACGTTCTGACACGCGACACACATTTTCAAAGCAGAATAACTGACTTTAGCATGATTTTTCAGACAGACAAAGATGTTCGCATGTTTCTCTAATATCTGCAAACATATGATGGTATTATTATGATTTAGAAGAGTCAAAAGCTTACATACAGCATCTTTAAAAACCTGCTTTCATGTTAACAGCTTACAAAACCTTTTTATTTTTACATTTGAACTGACTTAATGCAAAAGTATGCAGAAAATGCTCCACACACTCACCATAATCTTTGTACTATGCATAATATTTGCATTACAGCTCCAAAATTACCTCAGCTTCAACTCTATCCTGATGTTCTGTCCTCTCGTTGACCGTATTGTCTGACTCTGAGTGTCCTTCAGTCTGCAGTGTAAGAGAATTTGGACATTTTTTTGCTATACTTGTTGAGTTTTACGTGTGAGTGTTGCACACTGTGTGATATAGTAATGCATGAAGGGGAGTGATGGTGAAAGCGTCAGCACATGGATATTGTTGCTCCTAAAGTACAGTATACAGTTACAGTATACAGTTAAATCTGCACTTTTAATGGATTACTTGCTTAAGGAACATCAAGACACTCTTAAAAGCAAATAAAATTGTATCTGCTTCTCATGTTACTGACATAAACTCGTGATATTTATGTCAGTTATGATGATGTTAACTAATTTAAGCAGATTAATTTACCCCCCAAAATGAAAGCTTAATCTGTTACCAGTGACTCATCATATTATATCATACATCACATTTTTCATTAAATAATCATTGTATATGGCTCAATGGTTATTAAATGCATTATTAATTTTTTTTATACATTTTTGAGGGGATCAGTTACTTAAATGGTAAT
>NC_133180.1:75060000-75067500 GCF_049306965.1 Danio rerio | reverse complement strand
CAACCAATTTCTATACGGTTTATGAGCCATTTTCCTCATGGGGATCAAAAAATATAGCCACAAGGTCAAAAAGGACTGTTATTACTTCCTTTGGTCCCCACAACACGATGAATACCAGACACATACACACGCTCAAATGAGTTAGCAGCTCTTTTCTGTCGAACACGTGAGAATCTGCTCAGAAATGCTAGCTCATCTGTTAGCTTATCAATCTCCCTCTGGGTTTGTTTACCTCCTGCACTCTCCTCTCCCCCTTTTCCCGCTCTTTTTCATGTCTGTCTGCCGCCTCTAATTCAAGCGTAGTCTCTCATGTCAAGAAATGGATGGGACTCTGTTCTCCTCCAAGCTCTGTCGCTCTATCTCTCTTCATCTGTCTCTCGTTCTCTCTTGACCACAAAAGTGTGAAGATTTAATGGCTTCTTGTGTTTATGTCGTGTGTCCTTTTAGGCCCACGTCGTTCATCGCTGGCTAATCGATCAGGACAATAGTGTGAGCTCTGAGCTGCCGGATGGCCAGGGAGTGTGGCACTATGATGAAACAGTAAATATCTGCAACATATATCTAAATTTTTATCTATTTATCTATATATATTATACATATACATATTGTATATGGACGTTATCTGTCACTAGATATGCTTTCTGTCATTGTTCGTAGTGTTTTTGGTGTAGTGGTTCTAATGTCATCCGCATTTTTTGTTTATTTTATTCTTTCCCTACTGAAAAAAGCCAGCTTAAACCAGCCTAGGGTGGTTGGCTGGTTTTAGCTGGTCGACCAGGCTGGTTTTAGAGGGGTTTTCACCATTTCCAAGCTGGTTTCCAGCCATTTCCAGCCTGGTCTTAGCTGATCAGGCTGGGAGATGACCAGCTAAAACCAGCTTGACCAGCCTAGGCAGACTGGAAGCCCAGCCAAAACCAGCCATGTCCAGCCTAAACCAGGCTGGTCGAGCTGGTTTTAGCTGGATTTAGCTGGTCATTTTCCAGCCAGACCAGCTAAGACCAGGCTGGAAATGGCTGGAAACCAGCCTGGAAATGGCCAAAACCACTCTAAAACCCCTCGGTCAACCAGCTAAAACCAGCCAACCAGCATAGGCTGGTTTAAGCTGGATTTTTCAGCAGGGTTGTGAGTTGGCGTTTTTGTTATGTGACGTTCAGTTTAACCAAACTGGTTTTATTTGAGAGTTTGGTATTAGTGTTTGGTGTTCGGCTGGCTTTTATTTTGAAATATCAGTAGTCGTGGTCGTGGTTGTCCAGGTTGGACACGTTTTTGTTTTGTTGTTGTCTTTCTTGGTTCATTTTGGAGATATTTTGAGTTTCGTTTTTGTGATGTGGTGATTCTTTCTTTGCGTTTTTTTTTTTTTTTGTTTCTTAGTGTACTCACAACATTAAAAGAGTCCACGGGCAAAAGAAACATCACGTTGGTAACATGGCCTACATGTTATTATAAACCCTAGGTAGGATACAAGACGGCTATTTTAGGACTTATTTTACCTGTGGGTTCTTGAGTGTACTTTTCACATGTGTTGGTGTGTTACTCACAAGCACTTTTATCATGTGAACACATTTGTATCCAGACACCTTTGCATGCACTGACGTGTGTTGATGTTCATACACTGAGAGCTGAATCTGAGTGGTGAGTGAGGTTCAGTTTGGTTCATCTGTGTTTCTGTGTTCATCTGTGTGTGTGTTCGTGACGTGATAGTGCTCATTTCACAGTGGATTTGGTGTGTAGTGTAGTGTTAGTGTCTCCGTCTAAACAATGCTTTGACTCTTTGTGACTCAGGTAAGTCTGCAGTTTTTCCCCAAAGTGTTTTGTACTGTATTTCTCAAACATGATGGGATTTTAGACTTTTTCTACTATTGTTTTCTTTTTCTTTCTTTTTTATGAGGTCAAGGTTGTAGAGAATGGGGTAAGATGTGCCACTGGTCGATATTTTGCTGCCTCCTAAACATATAGCATGCATAACATTTTAGTCAAACTGCCATATAATTACAGAAGAATAAGTCACAGCGGGGGAAATAAGTATCCAAAAAATAAAAATAAATAAATAAAAATTCTAAAGGTGCTGTTGACTTACAATTTTCGGCAGATGTTGATAGCAACCAATCAACAACTAATTAGTTTACAAATGAAGTTATGTGTATTAAAATGAAATGACATAGGAAAAAAGTATATTGAACACATGAAGAAAGGGAGGTGTACAGTAGTTCGGCAGTGAAAGCCCAGACAGCAGCTGAATTTCCTCAGTGGTTCTTCAGCAACCCTCTGCTCTTCCTCAGTGTAAATGAATATCAGCTGCTTCAGTCCAACATCTACATTAGCAGGAGGATGAAGATGACACCAGGGTGGACATTTCAGCAAGACAATGATCCAAAACACAGCCAATGAGACTCTCAGATACTTTCAGAGAAAGAAAATCAAGCTGTAGAATGGCCCGGCCAATCACCTGATCCGAATCCAATAGAGAACACAAAATAAAGCTCAGATTTGATAGACGAGACCCACAGAACCATCAAGATTTTGACACTCTGTTGAAGTCTGTGAGAAACTCACACCTGAGCAGTGCATGTGACTTCATTCTCTAAATGAGAGGCATCGTTAAGCTAAGTCAGTAGTCTGGTACATTATTCTTGTGTCATTCCACTGTTATTAAACACAAAAAGTTTCCATATTTTTTTTCACATTCGTATTGTTTGAATCCCATGTCAACAGCTCCTTTAGAAATATTATTCCCTGTAAAAAAAAAGAGGAGTTTGAATACCTTTTCCCCCACTGTATATCGTCATTGTATTTACAAATACACACACATTCATTTGTACATATATCTTCATGAGAGCTTTCCAAAATCTTGATTTTTTTTTTTTTAAATACCCAAAAACAAAACATTTTCAAAATACTTCAGAGCCGTTTTCCTCATCGAGATCTATAAAAAAACCTGTGCTATGGGGCATTTGGTCCCCATAGTGTGAGGAATACAGGGTATAAACACACACATAATGGCCTACAAATTCCTACGTTCATTTAAGTGTAATTCAAGGATACTTCATGCATGTATTCTGAAGCGCAGTATAAAACCCCCTTCAGTCATTGTAAGAAAAGTTGATGATTCAAATCTGTGATTTCTACAATCTTTTCAGTGTATATAAATAAACATTTCTTAAATGTTTGCATGCATGTCTGTATTTATACTGTATATATGTAAAAAATATGCACAGTTCACACACATATATTAATTTTGGACTAATTAAATGCTCGATTTTAATGTCAGTTGATCATTGAAATACTGAAATAAAATAGTTTTTTTCATTCATTCATTTATTCAGTTTCCTTCGGCTTAGTCTTTGGTTTATCAGTGGTTGCCACAGCGGAATGAACCACCAACTGTTTCAGAATATTTTTTAAATAGTCGATGCCCGTCCAGCTGCAACCCAGTACTGGGAAACACCCATTCACAGGTACATACACTACGGCCAATTTAGTTAATCCAGTTCACCTATAGCGCATGTGTTTGGACTGCAGGGGAAACCGGAGCACCCGCAGGAAACCCACGCCAACACGGGTAGAACATGCAAACTCCACACAGAAACGTCAACTGACCCTGCTGGGACTTAATCCAGCGACTTTCTTCTGTGAGGCGACAGTGCTAACCACGGAGCCGGCTGAAATGCGTTTTTATAAGTATCTAAATTTTCATTTTGGAGGACATCTTATCACAAAGTGGCATATTTTACTCCACTCTCCCTTGTTTTAAAATCCCTAATTTATCTGTTCAAACAAGCACAATACACAATATGCAAACTAATCTGGAGGATGTATGGTGTCTGCACTGAAAGTGAGCCACACGAATACTGTATGCATCAAAACTAGGGTACTAACATCATCATCAACAACTCTGTTTACACTGAAACCGACATGATGTGATATGCCTGGGTTCCTGACTATTGTCTTTGGGATATTTTTTATTTATATGAATGTATGATAAGGAGTGTATATAGGTAAGTCTGCCATCAGAGGTTAAATTGTAGTATAATAGAACTTTTCAACTATTTCATGTGGTGTAATTCTACAATTATTGACAAAATATTTGATGTCATTATTGGACGTCAAAATAACGTTGTCCTTAGACGCTGGCTAGACATTGAGTTTTGGTCACCTGACCTAAATTTAACCTTATATTAACGTCTTATTTATTCATCATTTATCAACAAATGTCATCTATTTTTGCTCTTATGTCTTAATGAAGTCGCTGTTTGCTTAAGTAAACGATTGTTCATTAAAAAAAGGGGCAAAATGAAAAGCATCATTTATAGTTTAGAGTTCAATCAATTATATTAGAAGTTCCTCATGGTTTGAATTGGGTTAATGGAAAGGGTCTAGAACTAGAATTGATTGATGGCAATGGGGATTATGTGCAGGATAACAAAAGGAGGTTGATCCAGGATCCATGTCCTACTTATAATCCAGCATCAAGGGAGCCAGATCAAGTCAACCATGTCTTGATGGGGAAGACAAAGCCGCAATCTTTAACATCCCATTATTTAATCCTGATCTTGGTTATAGGTCTTCCACAGACTTAATGTTAACTAGCTGGATATTTGGCAAGAATGGTTGCTATGGACTTGCTTGCTTCGGAGACACCTCCCATTCATGATTTTACTGCTTTTACTTGAATGCATCTCTCTCTTTTGGAGTAAACTAGTCAATAAAGTTGTCCCTGTGTAAGGGGTGTTTGATGGTGGTATAGGTTGTAAATCAGGACTGCTTTTGGTAAAATGTCAACATTGGGGAAAAAAAAGATTTACTTCTTTTTTTTTCTTGTTTCTTTTCCAAATATATAAACCATAGTGTAAAAAAAATCTGTCATTTTTTTGTTTTTGTTTTTCCGGCAAAATAACGTCCGTTAAATTACAGAAATTTACCGTAAAATAAAAGATATTAATTTACAGAAACTTGTAAAATAGCGGATATTAATTTACAAAAATTTACTGTACAATAACGGATATTAATTTACAGAAATTTACTGTACAATAACGGATATTAAATGACAGAAATTTATCATAAATTAACGGCTATTATATTACATAAATTAACGGCTATTAAATTACAAACATTTACTGTAAAATAACAGATATTAAATGACAGAAACTTATCGTAAAATAACGGATATTAAATTAAAGAAATTTACTGTAAAATAACAGATATTAAATTATAGAAATTTATCGTAAAATAACGGATATTAAATGACAGAAATTTATCATAAATTAACGGCTATTAAATTACAAAAATTTACTGTAAAATAACAGATATTAAATGACAGAAACTTATCGTAAAATAACGGATATTAAATTAAAGAAATTCACTGTAAAATAACAGATATTAAATTTTAGAAATTTATCGTAAAATAACGAATGTTAAATTACAGAAATTCACCATAAAATAACGGCTATTAAATTACAAAGATTTACTGTAAAATAACAGACATTAAATTACAGAAATTTACTGTAAAATAACGGATATTAAATTACAGAAATTTACTGTAAAATAACTGGTATTAAATTACAGAAATTTACTGTAAAATAACAGATATTAAATTACTGACATTAATCGTAAAATAACGGACATTAAATTACAGAAATGTCCTTATATATAAGCTTTTGGTAAATTTCTGTAATTTGATATTCGTTATTTTAAGGTAAATTTCTGTAATTTAGCAGTTGTTATTTTACGTTGCTTTAAAGCTAGCGGAAAAAAAAAAACTAAAATTGCGTTTTTTTTTTTACAGTGCAGAGGTGCTCAAACTTTTTCTTATGAAGGGCCAAAAACCATTCTTGATTGAGTGTGGTGGGCCGAAGGTAAATATACCAAACTCTATTTTATTAAGGTTGCCATGGGTAATTTCATAATTTATTTAATAATTAAAAATAACTAGAAAACATTGCTTTATATTAACTAATGCAGTTTTTTTTTACTTTTTAATGAATTTTTTACAGCTAAAAATAATTTATAACAGAATTTATAACAAAATAGATTTACACTAGTCAAGCTGCTCTTGTTTTTGCCTTCATTTGCTCACCGCTGTCTTCTGTATCATCCTTTATGCGTCGAGTGACAGTATTTATATTTTTACAAAATCAGATTCATTTACAAAATTGTATTAAAATTTTAATTTCAGTTAGCTTAAAAAAAAACCTTAAAAAATTACCTTCTCAATCATTCTCACTCTCTTCTCTGGCCCTGTTCAAACTAATAAGTTTTAGTTTTAAAGCACATAGCTTTCACTATGGTTTTGCCTTCCGTTCACACTACCCGAGTTTTCCAACCCTGAAAATGGAGCGTTTTGAAAACGCTGAAGAGGCAGTCGTGGCTGCATCTGATTGGGGCTTTTTTCTCAATATTAGGTGCAGAAAGTTCAGTCTTGCATCCTTTTCTTAAGTTCAGACGCAAGTTTGATATGGAAAACAAACTCCCGAGGACACATCAGGTAAATCTACACCTGGAACCGTGTACTTTAAAACCTCATTCTCATGGCTATGTTGTTTCATTTTAACAATGAGATGAAAACATAATAAGGAACTGCCTATTTTCATTTTAATATTAAAAGCTTAACTGACACCAAAAATGTTGAGGCGTCGTGTAGCTGCATGTTTATATGACCGTCATCTTCACTGTATGCATATTTATAACAAAACAGAGCCTATATAGCATTACCACCTCTTTTCATTTTCATTGAAAAAGACAAAAAATACTCGTTCTTTTGCTGAATATCAGTTTAATAATCAATAATGGACATTATAAAAGTATAACGTACAATAAGTTTATACAATATAGGTAAATAAGAGCAAGCAATCAGCCAAATGTGCAGAATCTGTGCAAGTGGTTACATAAGTTAATATATTAACTTATCTTTGCTCTCAATCAAAACATGTTGACAAGTGATAGATTCAAGATGATGAGATGAACTAAATATTACGTATAACAGCTATAGTGAGATGAAATCCTGCAGAATATCCTTGATGAACTGACAGACGTGCGCTGCTCTCACACGGAGAGGTGTGCTCAAAGCACCCGCTGACTGCCTGGAGCTTAGACGTACGCATATGCTGCAGCGCATGTGTGTGTGGTCATGTGATGTGCGCTTTCAGTCAGAGATCTGTTCAGAAACGCTGAGTAAAATGCCAGTGTGGACGTGGATCGTTTTCATTCTAAAACGCCATTTCAAAACTAAAGTGTTTTACTGTAAACGGGGCCTCAGATGGCAGGGTGGGCCAAATCAAAGGTTACCATGGGCCAACTTTGGACATCTCTGATCTAAACATTGTTAAAAATAGAGAAATGTTTTCTAGTAAAGAACAAAAAATAGTTTTATTTTCAGAAATAAAAAGTCAAATGATATTGTTTCTGTAATTACTGCTACTGACACAGTGATCAGCTGTTGGACTGTTAAAGGTGTATTTTTTTCCGCAGAGTGTATATAGTATGTGGGATGCACATGATAGACCG
>NC_133180.1:74947500-75055000 GCF_049306965.1 Danio rerio | reverse complement strand
ACTGCACTTTGGGAAAATGTTGTGTTGTGAAATGACATTTAAATGGATTTAAAACTCTGACGAAATCACATAAATGCTGGTTTCCGTGCAATCGATTTGTGTTGGGACAACTTGAAGGAATTAAGTTAGCTTTAACTATTAGTGTTTAATGGATTGAACATAAAACAACTAAGTTGCTGCAAAAAATAAACTTAAAGATTTGTGTTGTTTCAGCTCATTTTAAATAAGTAGTTTTAACAAACAACAAACGTCATTTTTGGACAAGTGGATTTAAAAGTCAAGTCAAGACAAAATCACAACAATAGTTTGAACTAAACCAAAACACCTGACAACTATTATACCGTATATGTATAAAATGCTGAGTTTCACACCATCGATTTGTGTTTGTACTACTTGAAAAAAATAAGTTAACTTTTAATTAAGTTTGAAGTAATGAAGCTGTTTCCGCAAATATAACCTGAATTGTGTTTCAGCTCATTTTATATAAGTAGTTTGAACAATCCTTAATAAGTAGTTTTAAATTCTTCATCAGACTGTTTACAGTATATCCAGGTCATCCGTTTCAACACTTGTATGTAGCTGAGAGGGAACACTGCACTTTGGGAAAATGTTGTGTTGTGAAATGACATTTAAATGGATTTAAAACTCTGACGAAATCACAAATGCTGGTTTCCACGCAATCGATTTGTGTTGGGACAACTTGAAGGAATTAAGTTAGCTTTAACTATTAGTTTTCAGTGTATTGAACATAAAACAATTAAGTTGATGCAAAAAAACCCTGATGAATTGTGTTATTTCAGCTGATTTTAAATAAGTAGTTTGAACAAACCGCAAACGTCATTTTTTGAGTGTGTGTGGTGTTTTTAAAGCCCTTATCAGACTATTATATCGGATATTGTCGGAAAATGTGGTGTTGTGAAATTAAAAGTGGATTTAAAAGTCTGAGAAAATCACAACAAGTTAAAACTAAACCAAACATCTGACAACTATTTTACCGTATATGTACAAAATGCTGGGTTCCACACCA
Organism: Danio rerio; assembly: GCF_049306965.1. Classification (NCBI taxonomy): domain Eukaryota; kingdom Metazoa; phylum Chordata; class Actinopteri; order Cypriniformes; family Danionidae; genus Danio; species Danio rerio. The sequence continues at coordinate 75,053,973 of NC_133180.1, read as the reverse complement.
TCAATCTGTGTTGGGACAACTTGAAAGAATTCAGTTATTAGTTTTTACAAATTAAAGTGGATTAAACATAAAACAATTAAGCTGTTTCCCCAAATATAACCTGAATTATGTTTCAGCTCAGTTTAAATAAGTAGTTTGAACAAGCAGCAAATTTTTCGATACCAAATGTCCCCACAAGTATAGCAATACCTGTTATTTTTGAACTTATGGGGACGTTTTTGGTGTGTGTGTGTGTGTGTGTGTGTGTGTGTGTGTGTGTGTGTGTGTGTGTGTGTGTGTGTGTTTGTGCGTCTATGAAACATAAATTGGCCAGTATTGCTAATGGCAGGTCAAAAATAATTAGAATTTACACACACCAGTGTTTAAGAAATTTGAGATTTTTTCCACACAATCCATTTGTGAGACAACATGAAGGAATTAAGTTCACTTGTCAGTTTTTACTTATTAAAGTGGATTGAACATAAAACAACTAAGTTACAAAAAACCCAGAAGAATTGTGTTGTTTCAGCTCAGTTTATATAAGTAGTTTGAACAATCCTTAATAAGTAGTTTTAAATCCTTCATCAGACTGTTTACAGTATATCCAGGTCATCCGTTTCAACACTTTTCTGTAGCTGAGAGGGAACACTGCACTTTGGGAAAATGTTGAGTTGTGAAATGACATTTAAATGGATTTAAAACTCTGACGAAATCACAAATGCTGGTTTCCATGCAATCGATTTGTGTTGGGACAACTTGAAGGAATTAAGTTAGCTTTAACTATTAGATTTTAGAGGATCGAACGTAAAACAATTAAGTTGATGCAAAAAACCCCGAAGAATTGTGTTATTTCAGCTGATTTTAAATATGTAGTTTGAACAAGTCAAAGTCAGCTTTATTGTCAATTCAACCACATGTACAGGACATATAGAGAATGGAAATTACATTACTCTCAGACCCTATAGGTGCCTAACATATAATATTAATACACAAAGTAGAGTTTTAAGAAAGAATTTACAATAAATACAATTATACATAAAATGTTATCTAAATATATACATAAAATGTAGTCTAAAGAATAAAAAAAGAATAAACATTTGTCACCAATACAATACAATGACATTGATATTTAACATGACATAGGATGTTAGCAAGGACATGTTTAATTTTTTTTCCACACTTTTAAAGGTGTGACCAGATTTATTTGGTTTCTTTCGGCCAATTATTATTCAATATTTTATTGTTCAGATATTAAATTAATGATGTGCATTCATAAAGCAGTTAAAAAAGTTTTAATACAGACGTTCAAATGGTGTTTTCACAATGCTCTTTGTTTTGCTATTCGTGGAGCAACCATGAAACACCTTGGGTTATAAATGTCTGTTTTCTGCTGATCCTCTAGAACAAGAACTCAAACATGGAACTGTGTCCTTGTTACACTGCAGTTACACAAACAAGCTCTGGGTATTATTATTTTAAAACATGTAGTTATGTTTATTCCTTGCTTGAAAATAATGCATAATTAACTTTTTTAAGTAAATGCATGCAACATAATAAGGAGAAATTGGAAAAAAGTTGGGTCAAGTTTAATTTTAAGGTGTTTTTGTTACAGTGTAACTATTTATTTAACTAATGAGTAACATGAATTGGTTACATGCACTTACTGTTAGGTTAGTTGCATGTAAATTTTGCAAAATAGTTATTTGTAATTACCATAGTAAGCACACAGAACATGAGAGGACACCTTAAAGGGGTTGCCAGATGTCGCAGAAAGCTGTATTTTATTTAGAAACTTTGTACTTCCAGCTGTTTGTTGCCAGATCTTCAAAAATATGTGAGTATTAAGTGAAAATAGCAAGAAATGTACAATTTAGGTTTTGTTGTTACTTATGCAGACATCAAAATGACAACTTCGGGGTTTGTTGTTTATTTAGCTATTATTACTGCATACACTCTAAAAAACGCTGGGTTGGTTTTTTAACCCAAATGCTGGGTTGAGACTGCTGGGTAACAAAATTGGGTTGAAAATCGATCTTTATCTATAACCCAGCAGTGCTGGGTTGGGAACGCGGACGTGAAAGAGAGCACGCACGTCACGTCAACATGCAGGGACATCAACGTGAGAAACCGCCATTTTCTTTGCGCTGTCTCTGAGGGGAAGCGAGTGAAATTCTGTGTGAGACGTAAGTTATTTAGTGTGTATTTAACAATTTTCATAAGAAATAACACACTTAGTTTACTTAGTATAATATACACGCGCTTTTTTTTCTGTTTCTCCGCCTGATGGCCGACTTGTTGCTCCGCCTCACGCTGACCTGTGCTCGCCTTATGGCTGAACTGTTGCTCCGAGTCCGCCTGACGAGCCACCTGTTTCTCCGGATCTGTTTCTCCGCCTAACGGCGACCTGTTTCTCCGGACCTGTTTCTCCGCCTAACGGCGACCTGTTTCTCCGGACCTGTTTCTCCGCCTAACGCCCGAGCTGTTGCTCCGCCTCACGCCCAGCCTGTTGATCGGTGGACGGGTAAGCGCGCATGGCATCGGAAGGAGCTCGAAAAGTATAAGGTAACTAATGAAACTAACGTGAAGCATGTTTGATGACCACTTTATAAACACAACACCTAGGATAATTTAGGAGCTTTTTATTGTAATAAAATGCCTTTTGAATGACACAGATTTTTATGTTGGCTAGGTGATGACAGTAAGTAACGTTACTGTGATTTGTGATCTTTCTGGGGTGTTAACTGTAAAGCAGTAAGTAGTATTTTTACTCTTGTATTTCTTAAGTTTGTTCATGGATTTTTGTGACAATACTTTGATGCATAAGTGTTGAATTCAGCTTCTAACAATGTTTATTTTTAATCAAAATATATACAATAATTGTCCTGCTCTGCATGTACATTTTGTTTAGCTGTACAGCTGTACATTGAATAGCAAATGTTATTAATTTACTATGAGCATTTTACATTCTAGACGTGATTTGAGCTATCTTTAATTAATCCTGTATGTAAGGGTCGTTTCATGCTAACGGAAATGTCTGAGCTAAGGCTAATTCCAACCTAATCATCTTCGACTGCAAAAAGAAAAAGTTTGACCACCGTTTTATGTGACACCCTGGATAATTATTATCATTTAGGAGTATTTTTGTGATATAGTGACTTTTGGCTAACATGATCTTTTTTTACTTAATTTTGCTTAAACGCTTTTATCTGTTATTCTTTTTCAGATGGATAATTGCGTAAAAATCAAACTAAAAGAATGCAATCTTGAGGAGTTAATCCCCACATTTGAAGGTATGTAATAATATTTTACTTGGTTCATTGTAATCATTAGGGCTGCCCTTGACTAAACATTTGTCTGGTTGACTTGTGATGTTCATTTGAAGCATTAGTTGAATAATTACAGATTTATTAATAAACCATTTATTCATTAATTCATTTTCTTTTTGACTCAGTCCCTTTATTAATCTGGGGTCGCCACAGCGGAATGAACCGCCAACTTATCCAGCATATTTTTTACACAGCGGATTCATGCAGCATACATTGACTTTGCCAGTGTGGACTTTTTTTCTGCAACTAGTGGGTAGCACATTCGCCTCATAGCAACAAGGTCACTTGATCGATCCTTGGCTGGGTCAATAGGCCTTTCTGTGTGGAGTTTGCATGTTCTCCCCGTGTTCGCGTGGGTTTCCTCCAGGTGCCCCGGTGTCCAAAGACGTGGTAAAGGTGAATTAAGTAGACTAAATTGTCAATGGTGTATGTGTGTGAATGAGTATTTGTTTCCCAGTGATGGGTTGCAGCTGAAAGGGCATTCGCTGCATAAAACTTATGCTGGATATGTTGGTGGTTCATTCCATTGTGGTTACCCCAGATTAATAAAGCGACAAAGCTAAAAAGAAAATGAATGAATGAATAATAAATTTTTAGTTGACTAATGGTTATTCAATTATTAGGGGGCAGCCCTAGTAATCATTAGCCACTTCAACACTTTAAACTGAGAGATTGAACTCTAATGCCAATTTGTCTTTGTCTGGTTATTTTTTTAAATCTGCTGTTCATGCAACCAGTGACATTCTCTTGTTTTATTTTTAGCACAGGAGCGAACCTTTCCTCGTTTTTAGGTCAATTTGAATACAATTCAGAGGGTAAGGATTCAATTAAAGGTTTCTCGATGCATAATGATGCATTTAATGCATAATGATTGTCTTAGTTATTTTATTAACAATGAAAATGTTATTTTTATGTTTGTTATTAGGGTGGCATGGGGGCGCAGTGGGTAGTGCTGTCGCCTCACAGCAAGATGGTCGCTGGTTTGAGCCTTGGATGGGTTTCCCCTCCACAGTCCAATGACATGCGGTGTAGCTGAATTGGGTAAGCTGAATTGTCCATAGTGTGTGTGTAAATGAGAGTGTGATGGGTTGCAGTTGAAAGGGCATCTGCTGCGTAAAACATAAAAAGATGACGGTTTTGTGAAAGTTGTGATTTGGTCACAGCTATGGTTTCAAATTTTTAGTGATAAGATGCTTTATATAGATAGTGAATGCAACAAACTCTAAATGGCCTGTAAGCCAATTATTTTCATTTAAGGAGAAGTCCACTTCCAACAAAAGATTCACACATAATGTACTCACCCCCTTGTCACCCAAGATGTTCATGTCATTCTTTCTTCAGTCAGAAAGATTTTTTTTTTTTAGGAAAATATTTCAGCAATTTTATCCATCTTGAACTGAGATTGTGCCTCATTTTTGAAGTTTTTAAAGAAAATTTAAATGCGGCTTCAAATGATACAAATACGGTTGCAAACAGTCCCAGCTCAGGAAGAAGGGTCTTATCTATTCTCATTAAGAAAACACAATTAAATACTTAATAATTTCAAATGCTCATCTTGCCTTACTATTACTTATTAAAAAAAGTTCCTTAGGCAAACCTGTTGTTGCATTGTCATCTTCACTCGGGCCAAAAAATTGCAGCATGGTGCCATGGTCAGTGGTTAACTAATGCCAACACTGGCTGATAGCATGGTGTGTTATGGCCTTAATTGCTTCTAAAGGTATTTTAGGTGTTCTAAAGTTAACTCTAAAGATATTTAACTTTTACACTTTTGAGTTTTTAATAAATCTTACTTCTATTTATTTTTTCAGATTGGGACCAATATTGCTGAGTATCTTCATCCATTGAATTCAAGAATCTATTGAGTTTCCTCATGTTCTCATCCTTGGAGACCACCACTTCTTTCAAGCCTTTGCTCACGTGCTGTGCTATTTATTATTGCAAAGTACATTACTTGCCAAAGTGGACGTTTGCTATAAAGCATTCTACATCTTTGGTGTGAACTACCCCAAGCAGTGTTCCCTGGTGTGGCAGACTGTGGTTTATGGACATCCTGGGGAGGAGACACTAGCAGTAAGGGTTCTGCTAGCATTAATTTTTGCTGACAAACAGTAATCATTAATACTGTGACCTCACTGCTTCCTTGGATTCTGTGTTCTTTAACTTGTACTTTGGATTGTGGGGGAAAAGGAGCACCCAGAGAAAACCCACACGAACACGGGGAAAACATGCAAACTCCACACAGAAACACCAACTGACCCAGCTGAGGCTTAAACCACCGACCTTGTTGCTGTGAGGCAATCGTACTACCCACTGTGCCACCATGACACCCATTTCTAAAGAATAGTTTTAATAACTCATTTCTAATAACTGATTTCTTTTCTCTTTGCTATGATGACGGCACATAATAATGGACTAGATATTTTTTAAGACACTCTACACTGCAGTTACATTGCAACTAATGTTTCTTACAGACTCTTTTATATCTCAGGATTGATGTTTGCACATGATTGTTCGAGTAAAAGTTAAAAAAAGTTTTCCTATTTCAAAATTGTTTTAAAATGCTTCCATCCTCAGGTTTCATTTTAACTTTTATATCTGTTTTTTCTTCAAAACTGCATTTACATTGAACTTGATCATCCTTACTGATGATTGCTTTATAGCTCATATATTGATGTTTGCACATAATTGTTAAAGGGAAAGTTATAAAATGTTTTCTTATTTTTTCTTAATATAAAATTTGTTTTTATTGTTTGTTTTGTTTTTTCAAGCTGTTTGATGCCTTTTCATGATTACTTTCACATATTTTTTTCTGCATTGCAGTTGATGATTTATATGAGAATATGTTGATGTTTGTGCTCAAATTACTTTCTGACTTCAGTCATTTAGATGCATTTTCATTATTACTTCCTTATACTATTGTTTTTCTCTACTCTGCAATAACATTGCAATTGCCTTACTGATGATTCCTGATTTATAAATGATGCAAATGTTTTTGAATGTATTTCAAATATGCATTTTCTTAAGGTAATTTGTCTGATTTCAGTCTGATGCATTGTTACTGAACTTTAGTCAGTGTTTCTGTGATACAGTTTGATAAATTTTCACAGAAATCGTCTTAACCCTTTAACAACCCTTTCAAGAAAAAAAATTGGATTGCATTTCTCAACTGCTAATGTCGCTATTGAACACAATCAGTACATTTTAACACATGTTATAATTTCTAAAATATCAACCTCTACCAAATGATTGATATGTATGTTTATGGTAAAAGTACCAGAATTATGAAAAATCTGAAAAATTATGTGCAAGACCAATTAAAAAAAAAATAATAATAAAATATATATATATATATATATATATATATATATATATATATATATATATATATATATATATATATATATATATATATATATATATATATATATATATTTAAAAGAAATATTTTGAACACTAAATCATCTTTTTTCTTATGACTTTAACAGTCATTATTTAAAACAGTAAAAACGAGGTCAACCATTTGGTAGAGCAGGCAGTCAAAGGGTTAATGCTGAGGTGCAGATGGGAAAAATCTCAAATTCATTTGGACACATTTTATCTTTTGTCATAAATAAAATTCCATTACTGAACAACTATGTATTGCTGTAGAATTGTTTTTATTTTAGTGATTTTAATCATCAGTTTCTAGATTAAATTTCTGACCCATTTTGGGTTACATTCAACCCAGCAGTGTAGTAATTTTTAACTAATAGTTGGGTTAAAATCACAACCCAGCATGCTGGGTTAAACTTGTAACCCAACTTGCTGGGTTAAAGTAACCCAGCGTTGGGTTTGTCCCTTTTTTACCCAGCGCTGGGTTACCAAAACAACCCAAATTGGGTTGTTTTCAACCCAGCAGTTTTTAGAGTGTACAAACCTTCTTATCTTTAACAATTGCAATAGGTATCCGGTTGCCAGATCTTCAAATAATACATGAATATTAAAATTTAATTGACACAAAATTATAATTCATGTGTTTGTTGTTTACTTTATTGTAGTTACGATTACAGAAATACCTTTATGTCTTTTAACAACTACATCAGATTTCTGGTTGCCAGATTTTCATGTAATATGCAAAAATCAGTGAAAAGCAACTTAAAGTAACGTAAAACGCACAAATGACATTCAAAAAGTCTGTGAAAAGTAACATGCAATGCACCTTTAACAACTATACAGTTGATTTCTGGCTGCCAAATCTTCAAATAACATTCAAAAAGTCAGTGAAAGGCAACATAAAATGCACATTTATTATGTTACCTACATCAAAACGGTCATATGTTGTTTATTTAGTCGCAGGCAATACTGCAGACATATCCTCTTATCTACAGTAGATTAATGGTTGCCAGATTTTCCTATAATATGCACAAATCTGTGCAAAGCTACTTAACATATAATGTGATTTATTATTAATTAAGCACACATTAAAGCTATCATTCAAGAGATTTGATGTTTATTTAGTTGCAAATATTACTACAGACTTACCATTGCATCTTTACCAACGACACAGTAGATTTCTGGTTGCCAGGTCTTCAAATAACATTCAAAAAGTCTGTGAAAAGCAACATAAAATGCACATTTATTATGTTACTTGCATCAAAACGGTCATTTGTTGTTTATTTAGTTGCAGTGAATACTGCAGGCAAACCTTATCTTATCCACAGTATGTACCTGGTTGCCAGATCCTCACATAATCCACCAAACGTCAGTGTTGAGTAACATGTAACATAAAATGCACATTTATAATGTTACCCACGCACAGATTTAAATGCATTCGATTCATCTCTCTTAGTTAATAGTATCAGACTATTTCTATTCCGGTTAGTTTTAGTTTTCCACAGCAGTTCCTGTTAATAAAAGAATTACATACATTTCATTACATAAAACTACTGATGTTTTTGCATAACAATGCATCATCTGAACGTACAGTGTGACTTAGAAGCGAGCAAAGACCGCTGTTTCAAAACAAGAACTGCAAATCAACTGCAGACTTCCTGCTTTTAGTCATGCAGGACTTAAAACACGTACAATAACACACCAATGCAACGCAATAACATGAGCACGCTGTATTTTATATGGCTCTTCGCTGTGGGAAACACTCCACCTGCTCTTACATGAATGCATTTAGCTCTGATGGATTGTCAGTGTGTGTTTGTCTGCTTGTTTCATCTCTGTGTGTGTGTGTGTGTGTGTGTGTTTCTAAGTAGAGGTGAATGTGGAGTCTCTGGCGGATGCAGTCATAAACACACACACTGCAGTGTTGCGTCTCAGTGATGATGTCATCCTGTCTGCTGCAGTCCTTTTGCTCTGAGAGAGGGAAAGAGAGAGACTAACACTTCCACTGCTAACAGGATTATTCATCTGCATTCACAATATTATAAAAGCCATATTAACCATTGCATTAATATTTGCGCTAAAGAATCAACAAAACTCTAGTGAATATCTGTAGCGCTTTAAGATGTCATTTCCAAGTAAATATCAATCACAACAGCTTGCCGATCAAATCATGCAATATTAATAGGAGGTTTAGATTTCGGGAGATGTTCATTGTTTATTCATGCTTTATTTCTTTACGGGGGTCTCTATCTTCCACTTGGAGCTGCTTTTAAAGTGGGGTCTTTTTCTGTGTTCGCTTTGAGACGTGTTAGGTGTGGTCCACATCATTCGTCTTATCTACTGCGAACACACTCGCTTTTACACATGCAGGAGGACACTGGTACTTCAGTGTTAAAAATATGCGTGAATTAGCTGTTTTTTTTATGTTTTTTGATTCATGTTTTTATATTTACGCTTTTGAATCGCATTATGAGATGTTGATCTTTCTTGCAAACAGCATTTAACCTTGAAAAGTTGGGGAAAATTACTTTTATTAAAAAAAAGATAGTTTACTTGAATTTTAATAGTTCATTTGTTTTATAATCATCAAGAAGGAATTAATTTGATTAAATACAGTAAAAACAGCAATAATAGCACTGTATGTTGTTTATATATCTCATTTTCAGCATCACGTCTTCGGATTAAAAGCTAAGTGAATCTTCAGCTGTTTTTTTAAATCATGAAGGTGGAATTAATTGATCGAATACAGTAAAAACTGCAATATTATTACTGTATTTTGTATCTTATAGTGTAACTCACTGATGCAAAGCTGGTTTGGTCATCAAGGCAGAACTAGTTTGATCAAATACAGTAAAACAGCAATATTAACACTGTTATTTATACTGTACATTTCATACTGTAATTCTCTGATGCAAAGCTGAATTTTCAGCATCACGTCTTCAGTATTAAGAATTGAATGAATCTTCAGCTGTTTTTTAAGTCTGTTTTGATCATCAAGGCAGAATTAATTAATCAAATACAGTAAAAGCAGCAATAATATTACTGTATATTGTTTATATATCTCATAGTGTAATATACTGAGTCAAAGCTGAATTTCCAGCATCATGTCTTCAGTATTAATAGTTAAATGAATCTTCGCTGTTTTTTGAAAGTCTGTTTTGATCATCAAGGCGGAATTAGTTTGATCAAATACAGTAAAAGCAGCAACAGTATTACTGTATGTTGTTTATGTATGTTTGTTTATATTTCATAGTGTAATTCACTGAGTCAAAGCTGAATTTCCAGCATCATGTCTTCAGTATTAATAGTTAAATAAATCTTCAGCTGATTTTTAAGTCTGTTTTGATCATCAAGGCGGATTTTATTGGTTAAAAACAGTAAAAACAGCAACATTAACACTATGTTGTTTATACTGTATATTTCATAGTGTAATTCTCTGATGCAAGCTTAATTTTCAGCATCATTTCTTTAGTATTAGGAGTCTAATGAATCTTCAGCTGTATTTGAAAGTCCGTTTTGATCATCAAGGCAGAAATAATTGATCAAATACAGTAAAAACAGCAACATTATTACTGTATGTTGTTTAAATATCCCATAGTGTAATTCTCTGATGCTAAGCTGAATTTTTAGCATAATTTCTTCAGTATTAAGAGTGAAATGAATCTTCAGCTGTTTTTTAAGTCTGTTTTGATCATAAAGGTGGAAATAATTGATCAAATACAGTAAAAGCAGCAATAATATTACTGTATTTTGTTTATACATATCACATATTGTAATTCACTGACGCAAAGCTGAGTTTCCAGCATCGTTTCTTCAGTTCTAAGAGTGAAATAAATCTTCAGCTGTTTTTAAAAGTCTGTTTTGATCATCAAGGCGGATTTTATTTGTTAAATACAGTAAAAGCAGCAACGGTATGTTTATTACGGTATGTTATTTATACTGTATATTTCATAGTGTAATTCATTGATGCAAGCTGAATTTTCTGTATAATTTTTTTCAGCATTAAAAATTAAATTAATCTTAAGCTGTTTTTGAAAGTCTGTTTAGATCAAGGCGGATTTTATTTGATTAAATACAGTAAAAACAGCAACATTAACTCTATGTTGTTTATACTATATATTTCACAGTGTAATTCTCTGATGCAAAGCTGATTTTCAGCATCATTTCTTTAGTATTAGGAGTTAAATGAAGCTTCTGCTGTTTTTGAAAGTCTGTTTTGATCAAGGCAGAATTAATTTGATCAAATACAGTATGAGCAAAATTAACACTGTATGTTGTTTATACCTTTATATCTCATACTGTAAATCATTGATGCAAAACTGAATTTCCAGCATCATGTTTTCACTATTAAAAGTCTAATGAATATTCAGCTGTTTTTAAAAGTCTGTTTTGATCATAAAGGTGGAAATAATTGATCAAATACAGTAAAAGCAGCAACATTATTACTGTATTTTGTTTGTACATATCACATATTGTAATTCACTGATGCAAAGCTGAATTTCCAGCATCATTTCTTCAGTACTAAGAGTAAATAAATCTTCAGAATACACTGTAAAAAATAAATCCGTAAAATTTACGGTTAAATACTGACAGCTGTGGTTGCCAGTACTTTACCGTTAAAAACACGGTACAAACCGTGAAAGTAAGTTCTCATTTTTACTGTAAACTACCATATTTTATTAATTTATAGAGGTAATATGTCTGTTTTTTGAATGACCAACATCTACACATCTTTTGTTACACAGTTAGACACGTTAGCACACCCACATGCAGGTGGTGATGAAGTTACATAATGAGCCAATGCTCATCACAATCAACTTTTCCCACAAGCAGGGAAGAGTATCAGCATATAGAAGGTGCTCAGTATCATTCAGACAGCTACTAAACACCAGTATGGTAACACACATAAAATTAAAGTCATGAAATAAACATTGTTTATCAACATTAGATGTAACATAAATCTGTAATGTACATAACTGCTGGGGAAACAACTAAAAAGATCCATAATAATGTCAACAAAATGCATAAAAAGTGATGTGCCACGCAGGGAATCCTGGAAAAGTCAATTTACAGTTTTTCCCCCTATATATTAAGGAAACATACCGTTAACCAGGTTACGAATTTGTACTGTAGCATTTTTACAGTTTTTTACCGTTGAAATCACGGCCATTTTTTACAGTGTATGATGATTTGCTGCTTAAGACATTTCCTATTATTATCTATGCTGGAAACAGTTCTGCTGCTTGATATTTGTACTGTGAATACAGTGGTCCCTCTTTATTCGCAGGAGTTACGTTCTAAAAATAACCCGCAATACTAGGTGAAAAATAGGTGAAAATCCCAGCAGTCAGCTTTATTATTTACAATTATTATTGATGTTTTATCGTTGTAAAACCCCTCACTAAACACTCTATACACTTCTCTCAGACAGGCATTACCATTTTCAAGCAGCTCTTTCGTTTAAACACTCTCAAAGTTTAAACATTCCTAGAAAATAAGTCCAGTAATCCAGAATGAAAGTGAAGATCATCATGATCTTCATTTATTCTGTAATGTCGCCCTACATCCGCGTAACTTCTACCTACAGTACCTTTAGCATGTCCAGAAGTTCAACTTTTTGTGCAGTGGTTAGCATCTTATTCTGCCTTTGGGGCCTTTGACGGTGCATAACGTTTTGTCAACGTTGTAAGGAGGAAAAAAAACAAGTCAAATTGCACACAAAAAAGTCTGTGAAGCCATGAAAGGTGAACCGCGTTATAGCAGGGGACCACTGTATAGTTTTTCAAGGATTTTATGGCGAGTAGTACATTCGTTCATTCGTTTTTCTTCAGCTTAGTCTCTATTTCAGAGGTCGCCACAGCGGAATGAACCGCCAACTACTCCAGCTCATTTTTTGTGCTGCGGATGCTCTTCCAGCTGCAACCCAGTACTGGGAAACACCCATACACATTCATTCATACACACACTTAAACACTACAAACAATTTAGCTTACGTAATTCACCTATAGCACATGTATTTGGACATGCAAACTCCATGCAGAAATGCCAACTGACTCAGCAGAGACTCAAAAAACTGTGTCTTTGCCAGCTTGTAGTACTTTCAAAACAACAATATTTACTGTATTTGAAACCAAAATCTTTGGTGAAAATATTAGAAATGTCTTTGCTTTCATTTTTAATTTAATATATCAGTTTTGTCTATTTGATATTGTTTCGTTCTGTCCACAAACTCGTGAATGTTAGTGTGTTTGCGAACTGTGACAGAGAGAGATGGTTTGTGTGATTGTATTTCTCCAGAGGTCGGTAGGTCAGTCGTCTCCATGGCAATGTTGTGTTGATCTGCATGTGTGTCTCCGTGTACTTGTCAAATATATTTGATCAGTCAGACTGCTCACACACACACAACAGACATTCCCAGAGTCACCAGTAACAACACAAACACTCCAGCTCAGCTTATTAGAAAGAAAACACTGTTTCAAAAGTGCTAATTTCTGCCAAAATCCGTGTAATGCTGTTTATCAATTAATCACATAGAAATTAAAAGTTTACAAGATGATTTTGTGTGTACTGTTTGTATTTATTATGTAAATATGACTTCATCATCTATATTTGCACATGTATATATGGTGTTTTATTTATATACGTAAAAACTAATGATAAATAATAATATAAATGTACGTTTTTTGAAACTATACATACATGTATGTATTTTTGTGCATTTATATAGAAGTAATAAATCTACACGGTACACACACTTTATGTAAATACAAACTTTTATTTTGTAATCGCTGTTAACCATCAAACAGCAATATACTATTGATTTTATCAAATTGTTTATCAGATTAAATAAAACTTGCAGGTTATAAAAAATGTGTGTCATTTTATGACTTTATTTTAGATTTTTATATTTATTACTATTTTATTTTATTATGGTAAACATAATTGTTTTCAGATTTTTTGTTAGATTTTTGTGAATATTTGTTTTGCTTTTTTATTTTATTTTATTATTTTATTTTAGTACTTTATTTTTTATTACTTTTGAATTTAATTTGTTAGGTAAACATGAAAATGTTTACATTTTATTATCTTCATTTTTATTTCATTTTTATTTAATTGATATTTTTATTTATTTTTAAATTTATTTTATTTATTTTTTTATTTAATTTTTTCATTTAATTAATTTTTGTATTATTTTATTAATTTATTTTTATTAATTTTTTTTATTTAATTTATTCAGGTAAACATGATAATTTTCAATTTTTTGTTAGATTTTTTTGTGAAAATTTCTATCTTATTTTTATTTTATTTATATTATTTCTATTATTTTTTTATTTCATTTATTGTATTTTTTATTCAATTAAATTAAATTATTATTTTTTATTTTATTACTTTACTTTTTATTAATTTTTTTAATTTGATTTATTTAGGTAAACATGATAATTTTCCATTTTTTGTTAGATTTTTTTAGGAATATTTGTATCTTATTTTTATTTATTTTATTTTTATTTATTTATATTTTATTTTTTAATTTAATTTAATTACATTTTATTTTATTTGAAAATTGTAATTTTATGACTTTATTTTATGACTTTATTTTATTTTTAATTAAATTTTTTATTATTTTATTTTATTTTATTTTATTTCATCTTTTACACGTTGCCGGCAGGTCATTCATGAACACTTTCCTTGAGCATCAAGGTAACCAAAAAAAGCTTTTTAATATCTCTGTGTTGTGCTCTATTTTAAAATGTTAAAGTCTTGGTGAAATATGTTGTCAATATGATTTTCCAGTCATTTTTTTTATTCAGATGAGTGTTATAAGCTTAGAAAGATCACAGCTATATATACAATTAATAAATCAACCTTTTCTTTATCCGTCTTTGTGTCTGACTGATTTATTTTGGTCTGAGAATAAATTCAATATCATTTCAGCTTTCACAGAACATTATGTATGTATTAACCACTGATTTCTTTCTCTTCTCTTTAATTTCGCAGTATCATAATATGTCTCAACAGCACTGACCAATGATTGTGGAATGAAACACAGTCTCTTGTCTACATGTATTATATTTAAAGACCCCATGAAATCAGACTTCAAGTACTTCAAATGAAAGTACAGCAAAAATGTCGTTCTCTTAAATCAAATTACATCACAAAAATATTTTACAAAAATTGAATATATTGTAAATATTTTTTATGGGATCTTTATAGTTTGGTGTGTGTACAGTGAACATGTATTTGTGTCAGTATTTATTGTATATTAGTTATATTGTTTGCTCCAGTTTGTCGTTGTTGCTGTTGTTGTTTTTACTATTCACATGTGTGTGAAAATACACACTTTAAAAAAATGCTGAGTTATTTCAACCCAATTTTCAGTGTTACTAACTCAACGGCAGGGTTAAGTTTATAATTTACATTAATGGGACCAAATTTAACCCAATGTTTGGGTTAGTTCATGTTTTAACCAGTTTGGGTTTAACCCTTGTGTGCTGTTGGGGATGTTTTCAGCCACTCTGGGCTGATTTTGAGTCTTAATTTGGTCTCTGTGTTTTAGCAAATGGGATAATTTTGGTGACAATTCCTATTTTGACACATATTTTGAGAAAATACTTTGAAATTTTTCAAGAAATCACCAATATACTCTAAAGGCCATATTGACTACACTTTCATTATGTTAGGGGCTGTTTTTGCCCCATTGACTTCCATTATAATCACATTTCTTGGGAACCCAAGACCGCATATAATCATGCTTTCTTAATTGTTGATGGTTTTCCCTGTTGTTCCCATTTTTTATTGTTGGTCATTTTCACGAACAGGCTTTGCAATCAAAAAATGTGATTATAATGGAAGTCAATGTGGCAAAAACAGCTCTGAACATGACGAAAGCATAGTCAATTTGAGCAATGCACAAAAGTTTAAATAACCCAGCATATATTAAAGTACAGAATGGCCTACATACAGTGGTTTTCATGATGAGATGAATCCCTAAATACATCTAACTCTTATTTTGTCGATTGTGTATCGCCTCCTGCATGTGTTTCTCAGGCTGACGCTGCCACCAGTTTCCTCCGCGCAGCTCGCTCAGGTAATCTGGAAAAGGCTCTAGACCACATCAAGAACGGCATCGACATCAACACAGCCAATCAGGTGAGACTCCTCCTAATTCTCAGCCAATCACGTCTGTGTGCTGTTTTAAAGGAGAAATGGAAGGTTGATTGACTGTTAACACTGCAGTCATGTGAAATTTTAATAAGTTGATGAGGTTTTAGCTACGTTTTTTTAAGTTAAATAAAGTTTAGCTTAGTCAGTTTGATTGTTGAGATGACTAGAAAAGTTAATTTGATTTAACAATAAAAATTAAGGCAGCTTGATTTTTTTAGTGTTGAAATAAATTCATGATTCAGATTAAGCTGTTCTTGAGTCAACGACTCACTGATTTAATGATCGAGTCAGATTAAAGAGTCTTTAAATGGCTCAGAATGAATCAAATGAATCATTCTTGAATCATGACAGTCCGTTACTTCTGAACCAAATCTACACTAAAACAAATGCTAGTTTGTTTTAACCCAACCCATTGGATGAAATATTGCAAACCCAAAGTCAAGTTGAAAAATGTAATTAAAATTTAATTGTAATTTTTTTTTTCACATTTACAAAAACATTCCAGGAGAACATTTCAGATTTAATTTAATTTAATTTAATTTAATTTAATTTAATTTAATTTAATTTAATTTAATTTAATTTTTAATCATTTTTTTATTATTTAGGGTAAATTTAATATTTTTTTTGTTTTATTTTATTTATTTTATTTTATTATTTAGGGTGAATTTAATTTAATAAATTTTTTTGTTGTATTTGATTTCTTTTTATTATTTAGCATCAATTTAATTAATTTAATTAATTAAATTTTATATATTTTTTATTTATTTATTTAATTTAATTAATTTATTATTTATTCTTATTTTATTTATTTCATTTTATTATTTTGTTTTATTTTTTTATTTTAGTTCTTCCTTCATACTGGGAGGAATATTTTTAAATATCACCTGAAATACAATTTTACTATTATTTATTTATTATTTGTTTATTATTAGTTTATTTCAGATTCCAATCAATACAAATGTTGTCATCATTTTAGTTTTATTTTAACCCAATCCACCGGGTGAAATATGGGCAAACACAAAAGTTGGGTTGAAAAAAAATGTAATAATTGAATTGTAAACATTAAATCAACATTGGGTTTGTCCACATTTATGAAAATACTTTTTTTAGTGTTTATTTTTTGGTGAGTGAGTGATTTCTTTTGTTTTTTGTTTTGTTTTTAACGAGTCATTCTTTGAAGCCCATTGTGTAGTATTCTCAAATGTGGAAATATTCAATTTTTCCTATTATAAAAAATCATTAGAGAGCTCAAATGACGTCTGAAACTGCATCGTGTTCACCTTAGTCTTAGCAGGCAGCTTGTTAGCGACCCCACAGTGGGTTTCCATGCCTGAATCCACTTTTAATTGCATTGTCAGACTGTATTGTGTGCTGTATGTACAGCGGCTGCATTCACGTGCACTTCTTTCCCTTCAGCCTGTTTTCCTACATCAGGAGCGGCAGCAGTAATGGAGATGATAATGTGCTGTGATTAATGGCTGCATGTGCTGATGACTTCAGCGCTTTGCTCCATTGGGTCCTCATATGCTGTAGTAAACGTGTGAACGGGTGACTGACCTCTCCAGAGACTCCGCATGCTCCTTAAAAACCTCCATCCGCTGCACTTTTGGCTACACTGACCAAATACATATAGCTGAAGTCAGACCTATTAGCCCTGCTGAATTATTAGCCCCCTGTTCATTTTTGTCTATCAATCCATCAATCCACCCATTCACCCATCCAACCCATCCGTCCATCCAACCCATCCATCCATCCATCCATCCATCCCTCCATCCATCCAACCCATCCATCCATCCATCCATCCATCCCTCCATCCATCCAACCCATTCATCCATCCATCCATCCATCCATCCCTCCATCCATCCAACCCATTCATCCATCCATCCATCTATCCATCCATCCAACCCATTCATCCATCCATCCATCCAACCCATCCATCCATTCATCCATCCATCCAACCAACCCATTTATCCATCCATCCATCCATCCATCCATCCATCCAACCCATTTATCCATCCATCCATCCATCCATCCATCCAACCAACCCATTTATCCATCCATCCATCCATCCATCCATCCATCCATCCATCCATCCATCCATCTATATTTCTGTTTATCTGTCTAATGTCTATCAATCCACCCATCTGTCCATCCATCCATCCATCCATTCATCCATCCATCCAACCAACCAACCCGTCCGTCCATCCATCCATCCATCCATCCATCCATCCATCCATCCATCCATCCATCCATCCATCCATCCATCCATCCATCCATCCATTCATCCATCCATCCATCCATCCATCCATCCATCCATCCATCCATTCTTCTTTTTATCTATCTATTGTCTATCCATCCATCCAACCCATCAATCCATCTATCCATCCATCCATCCATCCATCTATCCATCCATCCTTCTTTTTATCTATCTATTGTCTATCCATCTATCCATCCAACCCATCTATCCATCCATCCATCCAACCCATCCATCCATCCATCCATCCATCTATCCATTCTTCTATTTATCTATCTATTGTCTATAAATCCATCCATCCAACCCATCCATCCATCCATCCATCCATCCATCCATCCATCCAACCCATCCATCCATCCATCCATCCATCCATCATCCATCCATCCATCCATCCATCCATCCATCCATCCATCCATCCATTCATCCTTCCATCCATCCATCCATCCATTCTTCTATTTATCTATCTATTGTCTATCAATCCATCCACCCACCCATCCATCCATCCATCCATCCATTCATCCAACCCATCCATCCATCCATCCATCCATCCATCCATCCATCCATCCATCCATCCATCCATCCATCCACTCATTTATCCATCCATCCATCCATCCATCCATTTGCCTTTGATGTGTGTGTGTGTGTGTGTGTGTTCCTCATTGATTGTGATGGGGTGAGTGGTCTCTACAGTCAGACGGGGACAATATCAGCAATGTGAGAAAGGTCCAACCTCACATGTCCTGTGAGGCTGAAGGAAGGCTGTGTGAGGTTAGACCTATCCCACACGGCCCGTATTCTTCCCTGCACTGAGACCACCGACCTGCCATCCACCTAAATCACCATAATCTTCATCACCATCATCATCATCATCATCATCAGATGCTAAAGATCTTTATGCGCTTAAACATCAAGGCGTACATTTTATCAAGGCATTGTTTTTCCTCAGGCCATCTCCAACTTAAACAGTTTGCACACTTGTTTGCTACTTGTTTTCAGTGTGGTCATAAGCATACAGGATCCTTACTGTTTATGGCCACTTAATTGTAAATACTTTTATGTAAATATTTTTTTTCTTATTTGCATACCTGTCAACATTGGGATGTAAAAATAAGGGATTAATAATTACCTTATTAATAAAAAAATCATAAATTAGTTCATCTGAAGCTGTTTCATTATAAAAATTGGTGTAGATTTTGTTGGGAGGGGGGGGGGGGGTGTTAGTATTGTCTCGAACTGAAGAGTGGGGGGTTCTGGGGGAGGGTCACTTCAGATCATTTTGGAAGGGCACTTTCTATCCAAGAATAAAAAAGGGAATGTGCACTGCACAGGTTGAACCCTATGTGTGCACGTGCCTGCTGTGCTGTGTGTGTGTGTGTCTTTGCTGTGTGTGTGCGTAAACTTTGTAACAACTGTGTGTGACTTATGGTTGCAACTCCAAAACAAATGCTTCAAATACTGATTGGTAAAGTTCTTACTGTAGTTTTCCTCACAAACGCTACATGAGATCTGATTCCTGCTGACAGGCACGTGGAAATGGTGGGCGTGGAGGACTAGCCTTAAAGGAGCAGTACAAAAAAAAAAAACAGCAACAAGGTTTTACCAGCTATAAAAAAGAAACTTTAAACAGCTATAATAAATAATCTGATGGGTGTTTTGAGCTGAAACTTTACAGACACATTCTGGGGACACAAAAGATTTATATTAAATCTGGAAAAAGGGGTAACCTAGGTTCCCTTTAATTGAAACATTTAATTTCAGTAGACTTTTAGCCCAGCAATAAAACACAGAAACAAAAGGGTTACATTCAAATCGAAATAACTATCTTTGCCAAAGGCATTCACCCCAACCACATCTTCATCACTCTCCCTCGGTTTTCAGATAGGATGGTGGGCCAACTCAAAGAATACCGTGGGTCAACTTTGACCCATGGGCCTTACTTTGGGCATTCCTGGTTTAAAAAAGAAAGAACTGCTTTTATTCTAGCAGAAATAACACAAATACAACTTTCTCCAGAACAGAAAAATATAGGAAATACAAAAGAAAAAAGAAAAAAATAATAATTGTGACATCTTTATATATATATATATATATATATATATATATATATATATATATATATATATATATATATATATATATTAGGGCTGACAAAATTAACGCGGTAACGCACGTGATTAATTTTAAATATTTAAAGCTTTAAAAAAAATACGCAGTTGCAGTATTTTTTAATTTCCTGTTGTGGCCAACATGTGTTTAGGGACGGTGCATAGAGGCCACCTAGGCGGGCGCCTTGGGCTACAGAATAGCGAGCGAACTCCCCGGCTTCACTTTTATCAGCTACACCGACCCTCTCCCTCACGGCTCTTACTTTCATCAGCAAAAAGGTCACTTTCTTTTTCACTTTCGGGATCAGGGTGGCGTGATTGCCGTTTGCCTAGAGCGCCAGTTCAGCTTGCCCCGGCCCAGCGTGTGTTAAACCTGCAAAGAAAGAAGACCAAGGACGCGCTTTCTGAAGGAAAGTTTCAGTATAAAATAATTAATGCCGCATCATCAGGCTATCCTGCGTTTCCTCCAGAGTTTCATGCAATTTCGGGTGTTTCATCTTTAATCTTTAGACTTTAACAGCAGTTCAGCAGTTCACTCGCATTCAGCAGATTTTTATTCAGGATGTTTAAATGGCGTTTGATACCGCATGGCGAACGGAAAGAAAAAACTCAGCATTTTGGGACTCGCGTGATCCTTTAAGGTATTAAAAATCGCTGCTTACATGTTAGACTCTTGATCAGTATTATCTTAATCATAAAAGCGGAGTATTGGTGTCCATGTAAATGCCATGTAAATGGCAGATGAAGTCGCAAGCTGTCAGACAGCCCTATTCTCTGCCCTATTCTCTAATCATGCGTCCATGAGCCCCCACAGTGCATAAGTTTCACGTTGCTGTGTCAGAATCCCTGCTTGTAAAATACAGCCAGACTTTAGAGCGCGCAGTTTAAGCAAATTTGATGATTGCCATCGTGCGTGTTGATGAACCTGAAGGGATCCCTCCTCCCGCTGTATTGCGTGCGGGCGTGCGTGTGTGTGTGTAGTCCACTTAGATTCCAACATAGAAATTATTTTTGTTTGTTATTGGCTTTGATTGTTTTGAAATCCAAATGGCATTTAATGCCTGTCCTTTTATTTCTGTAATAAATACGGCGTTTCACTTCGTGATAAATCATGATTAATTACCAAAAAGTGGGATTAATTACGTTAATTTTTTAAATAATTTGACAGCCCTAATATATATATATATATATATATATATATATATATATATATATATATATATATATATATATATATATATATATATATATATATATATATATATATCACTTCAGAATTTATAATTGATAATTTATAATGTATATATAATTTCAGAATTATATATATATAACTTCAGAATTTGTATTGTTTACTTTATTTTCCACCTAATCAAATGTTATTCTGTGTTCTTGTGTTGATGTTTCTCCCGAAAAAGCATTCCTTGTGTGTTTGCCGAATAATACTCGATCTGTTTCTGCTTCTGCTCATCGGCTGCTGTGTTTGCGCTGTGTTTCTGGATACGCCTGCATGAGTTTCTCCTTTAGGTTGTGGAAGGGAGAGCGTATATGATCTGATCTGAGGTCAGATAACCTTCAGAGTGAGTTTTGCTCTGCTGTTTTTCTCTCCACAGAATGGACTCAACGGGCTGCATTTGGCCTCCAAGGAAGGCCATGTTAAAATGGTGCTGGAGCTGCTTCACCATGGTATTGTACTTGAGACGACAACGAAGGTGAGAGTTTGAGCTGCAGCGTTACTGAACATCGATGTGTATAAAAAATGTATTGCAACAGGAGTTTGAGATTCTTTGGTAACACTTTACAATAGCATCTGCACTGGTTTCCTAGCAGAGTAAGCGTAGTAAAAGTGAAGTTCATCACCTATTATTAATATGTTACACGTCTTGCAAATTATTCTAGTCTCTCAAGATCTGAGTGAGTCAATCTAGGAAAACACCCCTTTACCTGATTTAAGTATCAATTATTTATTTTTATTCTGTATTATTTAATTAATTAATTAATTTATACCCAGGACTCAAACTTGATTCCTGGATGGCCGCAGCTCTGCACAGTCTTGCTCCAAACCCTACTCAAACACAACTAATCCAACTAATCAATGTGTTCAGGACTACTCCAGACTGTTAAGCAGGAGTGAGCTGGAGGTGGTTGGAGATAAAATCTGCAGAGCTGCGGTCCTCTAGAAATTGAGTTTGAGACCACTGATTTATACTCTCCATTTATTTTTAACATTACTACTTTTTTATTTAAATCGTTTATTTGTAATTCCCAATAATTATTGTTTCAAAGCAGCTTTACAAAAGATGCACATTATTGCATTACAATCGGATTCAGAAAAGGTTATTAGTTACCATAACTCTGTTAGTTACTAATAACTTTAATTAACTAGCAACTCATAGCTTTTCATAGTTTAGGTTATGATATATAAATCTAGCTAACCTGCAGTTAATTATTATTTTATTTGACCTTTATTTATTCTCTTAGTTTAATATTATTATTATTATTATTATTATTATTGTATTATTTATTTATTCATCATTATTATTTATATTATTATTTATTATTTATTAATATTATTATCATTATTATGATTATTATTTATTATTATTTGTATTATTTTATTATTTATTTATTTATCATTATTATTTATATTATTATTATTTTGTATTATTATTATTATTATTATTATTATTGTTATCATCATTATTATTATTATCATCATTATTATTGTTATTATCATTATTTTTATTATTATTATTATTATCATTATTATTATTATTATTATTATTATTATCATTATTATTATTATTATTATCATCATCATCATTATTATTATTATTATTATTATTATTATTATTATTATTGTTATTATCATTATTATTATTATTATCATCATCATCATCATCATTATTATTATTATTATCATTATTATTATTATTATCATCATCATCATCATTATTATTATTATTATTATTATTATTATTATCATTATTATTATTATTATATCTTTAATCCTTTTGATTTGAGTTGGAGTGGTTTGAGGGAATTTGGATATAATATGTTTGCTGTGTTTTTATAATTTTTATATACTGTGTAAACTGTAATATTATGTAAACTTAGAAACAAAAAAATATTGTTAAAATAAGTTATCATAGTCAGAAATTAATGGAAGATTTAAGCAAAAATTCCACAAACATTAATTAAAAAATTGCCCAAAACTTCAAGATTGAAAGGTATGGCTTGTCCACAGTCGAACAACTATTAAGCTGTTAATACTACAGAAAAAGTGAAAAACAAACAAAAAAATACATTACAATGCAATACGATACGATGCAATGCAATACAATACAATATAGTAAAATACAAAACAACAGCGTTTTGTTTTGACAAAACGCGACACAAAAACGATACCATGCCATGCAATGCAATGCAACGCAACGTGACACGAAACGACACGATGTAACACAACGCGACACAAAAACGCTACCATGCCATGCAATGCAATGCAATTCGATGCGATGCAACGCAACGCAACGCAATGCAATGCAACACAATACAACACAATACAATACAATACAATACAATACAATACAATACAATACAATACAATACAATACATTACAATACAATACATGTTCAACACAATTTTATCCATGATGGCAGTCAAAATGACTTAAGTGAAAATTATGAGATCAAAATGTACTTATGACTTTAAATTTAATTTAAAATTAAATTATTAATTCATTCATTTTCCTTCGGCTTAGTCCCATTAGTCATCAGGGGTCACCACAGCGGAACGAACTTAACCAGCATATGTTTTACGCAGCAGATGCCCTTCCAGCTGCAACCCAGTACTGAGAAACACCCATACACTTATTCTCACACACACACACACACACACACACACACACACACACACACACACACACACACACACACACGTACACTACGGCCATTTTAGTTTCAATTCCCCTTATAGCGCAGGTGTTTAGACTGTGGGGGAAACCGGAACACCCGATGGAAACCCACGCCAACATGGGGAGAACATGCAAACTCCACACAGAAATGCAAAAAGGTCCAGCTAAGGCTCGAACCTTCTTGCTGTGAGGCGATCGTGCAACCCACTGTGCCGCATAACCATAAATAGTATCTGCAAGTCCAAATTATATTTTAAATATCAACACATCTATTTTATAAAAATTAAACACATCAGGAAGTGTTTGATTTGCATGCATGTGACAATAATATTTAATAAGGCGTTTCTCCTCCAGAAAGGGAACACTGCTCTTCATATAGCGGCGTTGGCTGGCCAGGAGCAGGTGGTCACTGAACTGGTCAACTATGGAGCAAACGTCAACGCTCAGTCTCAGGTGAGCTACTTTTTAAACTTTGTCTTTTTGTGGTGTACTTATAATATTCACACATCTATGAACTAACATCTCACCTAACACTGCTCTAAATCACAATATATAATGTGTTTTCTTCCCCCCATTTCGATGTTCTACAGTGATTCTGAGTGTGCAGTTTTCAGTGTAAACGCCGACTGTCTGCCTGTACTGTCATCCGTGTATTTGTGTGCTTGTGTTAGTTTGGGTAGTGTTTCTGCATATATGTGTGTTTATGTGTGTCTGCAACAGAAGGGCTTCACGCCGCTCTACATGGCAGCACAAGAGAATCATCTAGAGGTTGTGAAGTTTCTGCTGGATAACGGAGCCAATCAGACCATTCCAACTGAGGTAATGACATTGATCAGAGGCTTTCCTATGCACATCACTGACTTATTTAAGTGCAAATGGAACGTCATTTTTTATGCATGCCATTTAATTTTTATGTAATTCTGTGATTTCTTCTATAGTCTTTGAAATATGGTTAAAGTAATGCTTTTATGGTGAACAAAAATATACTTTAATGTTATTTTATGAAGTACTTTAAATAAAAAAATTAAGCACAATTTAAAAAAGCAAAATGAAAAAACACTCAAAAGGTCATTTTCAGTGTTAGGTTAAAAAGAAATACTCAATTCAAAAATATAATATTTTAACTCGTCTCTTTAGGTAGTTTACAATGCACTCATCGGCCACTTTATTAGGTACAGCTGTCCACCTGCTTGTTAATGCAAATTTCTAATGAGCCAATCACATGGCAGAACCTCGATGCATTTAGGCATGTAGACATAGTCTAGACGATCTGCTGCAGTTCAAAACGAGTGTCAGAATGGGGAAGAAAGGGGATTTAAGTGACTTTGAACGTTGCATGGTTGTTGGTCTGAGTATTTCAGAAACGGCTGATCTACTGGGATTTTCACACACAACCATCTCTAGGGTTTACAGAGAATGGTCTGAAAAAGAGAAAATATCTAGTGAGCGGCAGTTCTGTGGGCGCAAATGCCTTGTTGAGGTCATAGGAAAATGGCCAGACTGGTTCCCGCTGATAAAAAGGCAACAGTAACTCAAATATGCACTCGTTACAACCGAGGTCTGCAGAAGAGCAACTCTGAACACACAACACGTCCAACCTTGAGGCGGATGGGCTACAGCAGCAGAAGACCACACCGGGTGCCGCTCCTGTCAGCTAAGAACAGGAAACTGAGGCTACAATTCACACAGGTTCAACAAAACTGGACAATAGAAGATTGGAGAAACGTTGCCTGGTCTGATGAGTCTCCATTTCTGCTGCCACATCCGGATGGTCGGGTCAGAATTTGGCGTCAACCACATGAAAGTATGGATCCATCCTGCCTTGCATCAACAGCAAAATCTCTGAGGAATATTTCCAATGTCTTGTTGAATCTATACCACGATGGATTAAGGCAGTTCTGAGGGCAAAAGGGGATCCAACCCGGTAGTAGTAATGTGTACCTAATAAAGTGGCCAGTGAGTGAGGTACTGTTTGATAGTTGGATGGTTTATTTCACACATTTGGCAACCTAAACTAAATTTCCATTTAGTAAAAAAAATTGGTGTTACATTTAGGACGACACTAAACTCTATATGGTTGAGTGTATAAGTGCGGAAGTGTGTGTGAAATGCACTAGATTTGCCTTGCTCTATTTGGCTAGAGACTTCTGCTCTCATTCACTTCCATTGATTCTTTAGACATTAAAAACAGCTCGTTCTGCTGCTTGATGTTGCAAGCTGATATTTTCTTATTATAGTATTAAAATTTTTATGTATAGTCATGAACACAATTGTTTGTAAAGCAAGTAGTTTAGCTGTTTTCTGCTGTTAGTAATTTTCCCAGAGGAAGCTGAATCGGCAGTACTAAAGCAATTGACAAAACTAGCGCATTTCTGCATTGCCAAATAAGGTCAATAGTGTATAAGTGTTTAGTGTATCATTTGGGACGCACACTTTCATCTGCTGTTTTGACCTAGGTTGTGTTCAGTGTAAATGTGAATGTTGAATGTTTGTGTCTCTGGCAGGATGGCTTTACCCCTCTTGCTGTGGCTCTTCAGCAGGGCCATGAGAATGTGGTGGCCCTGCTCATCAACCACGGTACTAAGGGCAAGGTCCGCCTTCCCGCACTGCACATCGCTGCCCGAAACGACGACACCCGCACTGCCGCTGTGCTCTTACAGAACGACCCCAATCCTGACGTCCTGAGCAAGGTTTGTGCAAACTCATTGTTTTTATACTCTGTTTTCGGTATTTTGTGATTCATGTTTTTTTCTCTGCTTATTTATGCTTTTGAATTGCATTATGGGACCTTGATCTTTCCTCCAAACGCTTTTGATGTTGAAAAGCTTTGACTTTGATTGACATTTTGAATAGTTTAAAGTAATATTATGGTACAAAAACCTGGTAATAAGCTGCCAGTACATTTTTTATTTTACAAACTTAGTTGTTATTTCTTGAACAATATCTTGTCTCAAACTACTACTGAATAATGTCAATAAAAGTCACTTTGTTAAACTGTAGAGTTGAATTTTCAGCATCGAAAATGGACAGAGCAGCGATCAACATCCCATAATACAAATCGCAACCATAAATAAACAGAAAACACTTGTAAATCACAAAATGCAGAAACTGTTAATCAAAAGATATTTTTAATAGTGTAGTACAACTTATTTCATTGTAAATTTACAGTAAATACTGGCAGCTGGGTTGCCAGCTACACACTGTTTTTACAAGAGCACTACTGTAAATTCTGTACACTGTAAATATATGGCTCTGTAAATTAACAGTAAAATACTGGCAGCTGCAGTTGCCATTAATGTACTGTTATTTTACAGTGCTTTACCGTAGCTGCCTCTTACAGTATGTAGCTGTAAAAAAATAGCGCTGGGCAAAAATTAAACATTAAACATTAAACAAAATCAAAAATAAAAGTTGATTTTGACATAATTTAATTGAGTGTACTGTGTATAGCTCTGCACATGAACCACTGGAGCTAGCCTATAGTTCCATGCATGAATCACTAGAAACATCTTATAGTTCCATGCATAAACCATTAGAATTAGCCTTTAGTTTTATGCATGAACTACAAGAATTAGCCCACAGTTCCAGGCATGACTACAAAATTTAACCTATAGCTCCGTACATGAACCATTAGAATTAGCCATTAGTTACACGCATGAACTACAAGAATTAGCCTTTAGTTACACGCATGAACTACAAGAATTAGCCTTTAGTTACACGCATGAACTACAAGAATTAGCCTTTAGTTACACGCATGAACTACAAGAATTAGCCTTTAGTTCCACGCATGAACTACAAGATTTAGCCAATAGTTTCACGCATGAACTACAAGAATTAGCCTTTAGTTCCATGCTTGACTACAAACTTTAGCCTATAGCTCCGTACATGAACCATTAGAATTAGCCTTTAGTTCCATGCATGAACTACAAGAATTGGCCTATAGTCCCACACATAAACCGCTAGAATTAGCCTAAAGTTCCATGCATAAATTACTAGAATTAGCCTATCGTTCCATGCATGAACGACTACAATTAGACAAAAGTTCCATGCATGAACAACAAGGTTTAGCATATAGCTCCATATATGAACCATTAGATTTTGCCTCTAGTTCCACGCATGAACTACAAAAATTAGCCAAAAGCTCCATACATAAACCACAAGAATTGGCCTATAGTTCTATGTATAAACCGCTAGAATTAGCCTGTGGTTAATTAGCCTTGCACCTGTAAATTGCTTTCATTTTAGCTGTTTTTGCTGCAAGCCGTTTTTGCTTGAGATTTTTTAGAGTCCCTTTAATAATACATGAGTAACTTAACTGCACCCATATTCATTCATCAAACCTTGCATAGTACAGCTGGAATGTACCGACCCCCATTATGGCGACACCAAACTAAACAAAGCATAAACCTCTGCTAATGCTCAGTAATAACTGTATGGAAGTCAAACTGGTAAGTGAAGCTGACGCTGTTTTTGGAGTTGTTTAATGATCCTTCGCTGAGACTGAAGTTGTTTTATTTTAGTTGACTGTCTGTAATGCTGTATTTGAAGTCGCTGTGTTTATTGTTTCTCTTTCCTTTAGTGATTGTGATTAGGTGTCGTTATTGACTTATTTGTGTTCATTGACTCTAGTGAACTATTTTGCACAGCCATGTCACCCTGCAGCCCAAGACCGGTTACTCACTGAAGCTAAGCAGGGCTAAGCCTGGTCAGTACCTGGATGGGAGACCACTAGGGAACACTAGGTTGCTGTTGGAAGTGGTGTTAGTGAGGCCAGCAGGGGGTGCTCAACCTGTGGTCTATGTGAGTCCTAATGCCCCAGTAAAAAGTGAAGGGGACACTACACTGTCAGTGGGCGCCGTCTTTCGGATGAGACGTTAAACCTAAGTCCTGACTCTCTGTGGTCATTAAAAATCCCATGGCACTTCTCGTGAAAGAGCAGGGGTGTAACCCCGGTGTCCTGGCTAAAGTCCCTCTATCGGCCCTTATGATCATGGCCTCCCAATCATCCCCTTCCACCGAATTGGCTCTATCACTGTCTCTCCTCTCCACCAATAGCTGGTGTGTGGTGACCGCACTGGCGCCATTGTCCTATGGCTGCGGTCGCATCATCCAAGTGGATGCTGCACACTGGTGGTGGTGTGGAGAGACCCCCCTCATGATTGTGAACTGCTTTGGGTGTAAGGCCATACACAATAAATGCGCTATATAAATACACATTACATTACATATTAGTGAACCAGTGTATGGGATAGTAAACAAGGGCACAAAATGTGACTTCAGACACAGACTCTGAGTGAGCTCTGTTTGTTTACGGTTTACTACTTTTAAGAGCAACAACATAACACAGAATACACTAACAACAACCTGCGCATTATTAAGACACAAGATGCCGCCAAACAGTCAAGCATCCAAAGCATGAAAGACAAGCAGATATATAGCTAAATGTGAATGGAAATACATGCATGTGAGTGTATTCACTGGTGTTTTTTTATACTCCAAAATAAATGGTAAATAGATTTTTTTTTATTGTCAGTAAAGACATTACATTATTATGAAAATCTCCAAATCATCTAAACTTTAAATTCATCAACAAATCTTGAAAAACCCACGTCGCTGTTTTCCACAAAAATATGAAGCAGCAGAAATTTTCCATTAAAGATTCCACTGGGTAAGTTCGGGATAAAGCACATGCAGGAGGTTGTTATTGCAGCCTGATAGGCTTAATAGGCTGTTGTATAAGACTTTATCCGGCTTATTACATGACTACTTCCCACAAAACATCCAAATTAGACACAAAAAGCTACATAATAGCGTATTACTTTAATGAAATAAAAAAGCTGACAAACTATACACTAACTTGCACATTATTCAGACACTAGATGGCGCCAAACAGTCAAAAACAGAAGCTGACAGAAACTAAAGCTGCGTCCCAAATCGCATACTTATGCAATATTCTACGCCGTTTTGTAGTATAAATAGTGTAAGTTGTGTGTTCAAATTGAAAACTCTAAAAATAATAAGTGCACTTTAATTACCCGGATGAAGCACTCATTCAGCCGCTAAAATGTAGTGTGCAATGATGGACACTTCACACACTAAACGACCACAGGTTTTCTCACGTAGCGGAAGGGGCGGAGCTATCGGGCGCACATGTTGGATACTTTATTTATTTTGGATGGTGAACGCAAAATTCTCCTATGTGAATTATTGCGCCCCCCGGTGGTGAATGCGGTTATACTCACGGCAGGTATTATTTGATAATTCGGTCGTCTATTTCACTGATTTGGCAACCGTCAAACATCATTAGGGAAACGGTTTGAATTCCCTCTTAGTAAAAAAACATTAGTGTGCCATTTGGGACGACACTACCTACATATACTATCCTGTTGAGTGTGTAAGTGCATAAGTACATAGTGCATAGTGTATAGTGTGCCATTTGGGACACAGCTTAAACTAGCTGAATAAAATAAAATACCCTAACCTATATATTATTAACTTAAAAGAATGCTGTGGCAAACTGTCATAAACCATGGCTTGACAGCCAAGCATATAAACATGAATGTGAGTGTAAGTATGTATGTGAACGTATTAACTGGTGGTCAAAGTTATTTTAAGTTCCCAGATTAGCGTGTGTTATTTAGCGGCTGTTATCTGGGAATAACATACCTTGGAATGTCACCACTGACCAATCAGAATCAAGTATTCAACACAGCTGTGTAGAGAAGAATAACTGTATTTTACATGGACAAGGCAAAGTGTTCTGGTCACTGACTCAGTTTCCCTTGATCCTCTACAGACAGGCTTCACGCCGCTCCACATCGCAGCACATTATGAAAACCTGAATGTTGCTCAGCTTCTTCTGAACCGAGGAGCTGATGTGAACTTCACACCTAAGGTCTGCTTTCAAACTGTTTTATGCAAGTTGTCTGCTTACAGCTACATGCTAGCTGATGTGTTTCTGTCCTTCAGAACGGGATCACACCGCTGCACATCGCATCCAGGAGAGGGAACGTCATCATGGTCAGACTTCTGCTGGACCGAGGAGCAAAGATCGATGCCAAGACAAAAGTATGTTATATGATGAAACAAAGCTTCAGAAGCAGTCACAGAAGGTTTACACTACAAATACCATTAAAGCTGTACTAGTACTATTTAAAGGTGCAGTATGTTTGAGTAAGTTGTAAGTTTGAGACCCAGTGGTTGAACTAGGTATTGCGCACCTGAACCAAAACAAAAGCAAGCGGAGGTTGCCAGATTGAAGAGCGTATTTTGTTCAAAATAAAAGCAACGGCACGTGATAGAAGGAATATTTCACATATTTCACTTTTTAAGGGCACTAGAAAACTTTGCCTACATGATCTTGTGTTCTTCCCTCAGGATGAGTTGACTCCTCTTCACTGTGCTGCCAGAAATGGCCATGTGAGAATCATCGAGATCCTTCTGGACCAAGGAGCCCCAATACAGGCCAAGACCAAAGTAGGCTCTGACCCAAACACACACGGTTTACATGTAAACACAAAGAAACTCACGCTAAGCCCCTCAGCTTCAGTACTGTTTACTTTAAATATCAGAAAGTGCAAGCTAAAGAAACGTAAATAAAAAAAAAAAAAATCTGCATTGGACAAAACCCTGCTTAATTGGTGGGATTTTTACTAAAGCAAATGTCACTGGCAGCTCTAAATGTCCTCATATGTTCACTGCACAGAATGGCCTGTCGCCGATCCACATGGCAGCCCAGGGCGATCACTTGGACTGTATCCGACAGCTCTTACAGTACAACGCAGAGATCGATGACATCACTCTGGACCACCTGACACCTCTGCATGTGGCGGCTCACTGCGGGCATCACCGCGTGGCCAAGGTGCTCCTGGATAAAGGAGCCAAACCAAACACCCGCGCTCTGGTCAGTGCACTTCCACAAAGAAGACTCCACACAATTAATGCATGTGATTATATTTACCCTGGTGTTCTTACTGTCGAATGTATTGGTCTTTGTGCGAAATTTTTATTCTAAAATGTCATATTTCCCAAGTGCTGTTTAACGGAGATAGTATTTTTTTAAACATAAAATTTTTAATAACTAATTTCTAATTTATTTTGTCTTTGGCATGATGACAGTACGTAATATTTTACTGATTATTTCTCAAGATAGTAGTATTCAGCTTAAGGTTTAATTTAGGTTAATTTGATTAACTAGGCAGGTTTGGTTAATTAAATAAGTTATTAGATAACTGGTGTGTTCTGCAGGCAATTAAAAATATATGTTTTTTTTTTTAATATTGACCTTAAAATTGTTACAAAACTGATTTTATTCCAGTCAAACTAAAAGAAAGAAGACATTTCTCTTAAGCAAAAATATTATAGGAAATACTGTAAAACTTTTCTTGCTCTGTTAAACATCACTTTGTGAAATATTTAGCACAGGCTCATTGTGATTATTTCTGGAGAGCGCGAATTATGTAGCTAGAACTACATATGGCTTCAATTTATCTTTAAAACAAACACAACACGGCTGTTTGACGTCACCACCGGCTTCTGTTTCATTTTGCGCTACCAGCTGACTGCTTACCTCTGCATGGACAGCTTTTCCGCGGTTACCAGTTTGCCTATTGGCTCGCCTCGAACACCGGAAGACTTGAGACGCAGAGTGGAGTTGACCACGCCCACGGGGTTCGAGCCCAGCAAAGAATGATTCCAAAAAGCAGTTAAGACAAAAACAAACGCAAAAAATAAAATAAACAAGTAAATAAGAGGGTGAGACCGTGGTAAAATCTGAAAACATGGTAAAAATCAGGCAAGGGCTTTTATTTTTCTGGATTGCTTTTGAAAACACTATTGGTTGAGTTTAGGAAAGATGGTGGGCGGGGGGGGATCGATACTTTAAAAAACACTATTGGTTGGGTTTAGGGAAGCGGAGGGTATCGGTCAGTCAGTCAGTCGACAGCGGTCTCGGGTGGATTTACACAAGAAGAGCAGGTACGAATGGCGGGAGAAACTCGCAGGAGAAATTTGAGAGCTGAAAAAGCATACACAGCTGCCTCTGGTGGATTCGCAAAAACAAAAACTACAAAAAACATATCTCCTGTGCCATATTTCACGCTATTCAGAAATGTATACAGGGGTACGTATCCATGATGAGCCTGGATTGGAAATAATATATATAATATATACAATATATAATAAAAGAGAGAATAAAAAAATTTGCAGGAGGGCTAATAAATTAGATTTTTACTCTACATGTAAATATTTGCCCACTCATTATGTACCTAGAATGGATTCACGCCGCTCCACATTGCCTGTAAGAAGAACCACATGCGTGTAATGGACCTGCTATTAAAGCATTCTGCATCCCTGGAAGCTGTAACCGAGGTGGGCCAAACAATAATTCATTTAACATTCATTTACCAAAATAAAGTTTTCCAGTGATACATTGAAAGGTCTTACCTGAGTCATTGCTTGGTGTCCAACAGTCAGGCTTGACCCCGCTGCATGTGTCCTCCTTCATGGGTCATCTGAATATAGTCAAGATACTGATGCAAAAAGGAGCTTCGCCGAACGCCTCAAATGTGGTGAGTTGAATATATCAGCACTCAGCAGGTCAAGCTACACACTGAAGTAAGGCAAAATGAGGAGCATGGAAATACACTTTTTTATTAATAATGTTTTGCTAGTTTCAGCCTGGTGCAGGTATCATTTTCACATCCTGCATCATGTTGTTTAAACAGCATACGCTTCTGTGCTTATTGTGTGCTCTGATCTGAAAAGAATGTGTGTTAAGGTACATTGTTGTTGCATTGCTATTTTGATGCAACTGAAATGGACCACACTATTGACCAACAAAGAGCGGGTCTGAAGTCAATGGCGCAGTTTTCTTAGTTATTCAAAGAGCTTGTTAGTGGCAGGTGGGTCTACAATGTGCATTTACATTGCTTATTACACACACAGGGATGTGCAGTAGCAGACAGATATTTTTAAATAGTTAAATAGTTTTAGGGCAAAGCAGTGGCGCAGTAGGTAGTGCTGTTGCCTCACAGCAAGAAGGTTGCTGGGTTGCTGGTTCGATCCTCGACTCAGTTGGCATTTCTGTGTGGAGTTTGCATGTTCTCCCTGCGTTCGCGTGGGTTTCCTCCAGGTGCTCCGGTTTCCCCCACAGTCCAAAGACATGCAGTACAGGTGAATTGGGTAGGCTAAATTGTCCGTAGTGTATGAGTGTGTGTGTGTGTGTGAGTGTTTGTGGATGTTTCCCAGAGATGGGTTGCAGCTAGAAGGGCATCCGCTGCGTAAAAACGTGGTGGATAAGTTGGTGGTTCATTCCGCTGTGGCGATCCCGGATTAATAAAGGGACTAAGCCGACAAGAAAATGAATGAATGAAAAAATAGTTTTAAAGGGGACCTACAGTATTCTGCCCCTTTTTGCAAGATGTCAAATAGTTTCCCTAGAGTGTGTATGTGAAGTTTCAGCTCAAAATACCACACAAATAATGTTTTAAAATTCTTTGAAACTGCCCCTTTTAGGCTTTTTTCCTAAATGTGTGGTTTTGGTGACTGTCGCTTTAAATTTAAATCAGATTGTGTTCTTTTCAAGAAAGGGCGGAGCTGCGAATGCCGAAGTGTCAGCATAGTAGCTGATTCAAAAACAAGATGAATGCCCTATGCTAATGAGGAAGAGATTGTCACCAGTGGGCGGGGCTTTCCCCATCTGATGAAACCTACAAAAGGGAGAATGTCAATCATAGTGTATCTGCAGACATGATTATAGTGTGATTATAAAAAAAATAAAATTAATACATTTTTACCGTTAGGAGCTGCTTATATTCACAGACTGTTGCTACACAATTGTGTTTTAAACACAGCATTAAAGTTTTTGCATATTAGGTCCTCATTAAAACGTGAACGACTGTTATTGTCTGCATCAGGGCTATTCAATTGGCGGCCCGCGGGCTGAACCCGGCCCCCGAGGTAATTTGTTCTGGCCCTTTAAATAGTGTGACCAAGACATAAAAATAAATTTAGTTCAATTGAAAAACGACTGCTATAGCTATGAAGTGACGTGCGTCTGTTCAATTCAGTTTGAGTTGCAGAGGCTGCGCTGAGTGCGAGTCACCATTAGCGAGTGGTGCGGACATCCGAATACATTTGGATACGTTTGGTAGAAAATGCCTTTTGTACAATGCACTGTAATCATTAATAAGGATGCAATGATTAGCTGATTTCACTATTAACTGTGCTTTAATTCATCACAGTTAATTAATCGTAAAGGCTTCTCTAAGCCGCATTTCTGTTGCACGGAAAAGTTTTGACAAGTTGCCAACTGTGCGCTAGTTTAAAGTTCCAAGTATGTACACCGAGGCTACTACGCACACCGGATTAACTATAGCAGCGGCCGTTCCCATATCACGTCTTTTCCGCTTGCAAGTTTGTTATTTCTAATGTAAGAATGACGCAGTAGAAAACATCTCACGGTGAGAGTTGTGCGTGCCTTTCAGTGCAATGTAAACAAAATATATGTTAGACGAATTATTATAAAAATGATTATATACGCATGAACCCAGATGATAACAACAGTTAATCTAAATAGCTACTTCCCTATTATAAAGCTTGTTGTTCTAAATTACATTAGACGTGATAACCGTGAAACCAGGATTATTCTTCAGACTATATCGTACAACCAAAATCTATAATGTTGCATCACTAATTGCTATGCAGTTCAAAACATCACATATGAATGTGTCTGAATGTAGAAGAAGCCTACTTTAGCAATGCACTGCTTTTGTTGTGCGGAATAATACATTTTGAATGTTTGTAAACAAAAACAAAAAGTCAATTGGACAATAGAGTTGTTTTAAAATACAATATATTCACATTTCAATTTAGAAAATACATTAAAATGCATATGGGCTCTTATATGTAGTTGTGTCTTCACTGATATAGCAAGTCATATCTCTCCGGCCCTTCGTTTGGAATGCTTTTCATAAATGCCAAACCAATTGAATAGCCCTGGTCTACGTAAATATAAAAAACACTTCACACTTCAGTTCAAGAGGCTTTAGTGAATTTTGCTCATTCTGTAGATGATCTGGTGGCAACCACAACTCACTCTTAAAGGAAATGAGTGATGAGATTGGTTTAATGCTCATTACACTGAAAAGACACCCATAACTCATTAAGAGAATAAGAACAACCTTTTTAGACTATGCGCTGGGTGCACAGACAGTTTTTCCCATGCTTAAAATAGCGGACATGCCATAAGTGCACCTGCGCCATGTTTAGATCAGGGGTGGGCAAACTCGGTCACGGAGGGCCGGTATCCTGCACAGTTTAGCTCCAACTCTAATCAAACACATCTGCTTATGGATTTCTAGTGATCTCAAAGACACTAATCAGCATGTTCAGAGGTGTTTGATTAGTGTTGGTGCTAAAGTCAGCAGTACACCAGCCCTCCAGGACCGAGTTTGCCCACCCCTGGCTTAGATCGTTAAATACCACCCAGGGTGTTTTGATGTAATATTCTGTGATCCTTTTACCTGCATGTTTGTGTGTTTGTAGAAAGTGGAAACCCCTCTGCATATGGCATCTCGAGCTGGACACTGTGAAGTTGCTGAATTCCTATTGCAAAATGCAGCTCCAGTTGATGCCAAAGCCAAGGTATAACACATTAGTCACACTTTATTTTAAGGTACAATCTTGCTAGGATTAATCCATAAACTAGACTTCTAAAGTTCATGGTTAGTCGCATGTAATTATGCATAATTAATTTTAATTACTATAGTAAGCACATGAAACAAGGACACCTGAAAATTAAGTGTTAAAATTAAATTTAGAAGGAATCTTCTCCGCTTTTGAGAACTCTATAAATTTCCCTAAAGGTTAACAGTTCTTCATGGACCTGCCAATGTCAGTAAAGTGCTGTTATTTTTTAACAGTGTATATGAATATTCTTCATTAAATCCTAAATTCATAATTTACCAACCCGCATTTGAATTTTAATT
The DNA here is from genome assembly GCF_049306965.1 of Danio rerio. Taxonomy (NCBI): domain Eukaryota; kingdom Metazoa; phylum Chordata; class Actinopteri; order Cypriniformes; family Danionidae; genus Danio; species Danio rerio. Next base: position 75,016,872 of record NC_133180.1, on the reverse strand, counting down.
GATAAATGTACCTGTAATAAATGTTCATATTTTAAGTAAATATATTTTATATTTATTTATTATTTTAATAAAATATATTTCTTTCAGGGTAGTATTTTATTTATTTATATATATATATATACAACCGAAGGGGAAATTATTAACCCTCCTGAAATAGGAAAATATAATTCAATAAAAAATCTCCTAAGGGTTGCTTAACTAAAACTATTTGCAATTCTGTGCGTTTTTTAAACATTTATTTAGAAGGTGTGGGGTATGTGGAGCATACAAATCCTTTATTTTATTTTTATTAAAGATACTCAAGTTTAATGACTTGGTTAAATTTAAAACAGCACGGTTTATGCTTAAAGCTAGGAATAAATCCCATCCAAAATGCATACAAAAGGTTTTTGAAGAAAGACAAGGGGGATATATAAAAGAACTACATTTTAGGAGGTTAAAAACAAGGACAACTTTTAAAAGTTTGTGGATGTCTGTCTGTCGTGTGAAATTATGGAACTGTCTAAATCAGACTTTCAAACAATGTCAACATAATAATCAGTTTAAAAAGTTGTATAAATATCTATTATTAAAGAAATATAATGATGAAGATGATTGAAAAAGGATAAAAGGAGAAAGGTGATGAAACTTTATTTAATGGCTATTTGCAGTACTATGTTTTTTTTTTTCTTTGGGTCTATGTTACAAAATGTAAAGGTACAAATGGATTTAAACATGTAATATGTCAAAGACGCCAAAAGGATCAAATATGTCTCATGTAAAAAAAAAGAGATGAGTAAAAGATGAAATAAGTTTGAGTAATAGATGAATGAAGTATGTGGTAATGGGGTGGGAAAATAATAAGCTTGTGCTACATCCCACTCCATTTTTAAACATGTTGAAATTTATTTATTTTTGCTAATAATATATTATATATGATATTTTTGATCGAAAATAAATAAATCAAATCAAATAAAAAACAAGGAATTTTTTTTTACAGTATTTCCTATAGTATTTTTTCTTCTGAAGAAAGTTTTAATTGTTTTATTTCAGCTACAATAAAAGCAGTTTTAAATTTTCAATATTGTTAACCCCCTTAAGCAATATTTTCTTTTCGAATGTCTCTAGTACAAACTATTATGATTAGAAATGTGTTGAAAAAATCATCTTTTTACAAAAAAAAAAAAAAAAAATTAGGGAAAGAAATATACAGGGGTGCTAATAATTTGGATTTCAACTGTATATAAACTTTTTTTCCAATGACTGATCTCTTCCTTCACCTCCTGCATCAGGATGACCAGACGCCGCTACACTGTGCCTCCCGCATGGGCCACAACGAGATGGTAAAGTTGCTTCTGGAGCACAAGGCCAACTCAAACTCCACCACCACAGCAGGACACACACCGCTGCACATCGCGGCCCGCGAGGGACACACACAAACTGCCAGCATCCTCCTGGACATGAACGCCCAGCTCACCAAAATGACCAAGGTACTGTTCATATGCTTGTAATCAATAATTTAACATATTATGATAATGAACATGTACAAAAAGGATGTATACACTCACCAGCCACTTTATTAGGTACACCTGTCCAACTGCTCGTTAACGCACAGTTTTAATCAGCCAATCACATGGCAGCAACTCAATACATTTAGGCATGTAGACATGGTCAAGACGGTCTGCTGCAGTTCAAAGCGAGCATCAGAATGGGGAAGAAAGGGGATTTTAGTGACTTTGAACGTGGCATGGTTGTTAGTGCCAGACGGGCTGGTCTGAGTATTTCAGAAACTGCTGATCTACTGACCTTTTCACGCACAACCATCTCTAGGGTTTACACAATAAGAGAAAATATCCAGCGAGAGGCACTTCTGTGGGCGGAAATGCCTTGTTGAATCCAGAGGTCAGAGGAGAATGGCCAGACTGGTTCCAGCTGACAGAAAGGCAACAGTAGCTCAAATAAACACTCGTTACAACCGAGGTCTGCAGAAGAGCATCTCTGAACACACAACACGTCCAACCTTGAGGCGGATGGGCTACAGCAGCAGAAGACAACACCAGGTGCCGCTCCTGTCAGCTAAGAACAGGAAACTGAGGCTACAATTCACACAGGCTCACCAAATCTGGACAATAGAAGATTGGAGAAATGTTGCCTGGTCTGATGAGTCTCCATTTCTGCTGCCACATTCGAATGGTCGGGTCAGAATTTAGTGTCAACAACATGAAAGTATGGATTCATCCTGTCTTGTATCAACAGTTCAGGCTGGTGGTGGTGGTGTAATGGTGTGAGGATATTTTCTTGGCACACTTTGGGCCCATTAGTACCAATTGAGCATCGTCTCAACACCACAGCCTACCTGAGTATTGTTGCTGACCATGTCCATCCCTTTATGAGCACAGTGTCCTCATCTTCTGATGGCTACTTCCAGCAGGATAACCCACCATGTCATAAAGCGTGAATCATCTCAGACTGATTTCTTGACCATGACAATGAGTTCACTGTACTCAAATGGCCTCCACAGTCACCAGAGCTCAATCCAATAGAGCACCTTTGGGATGTGGTGGAATGGGAGATTCGCATCATGGATGAATTAATATATTATACACATAAGTACACACATATCATACCACATATAAATATGATTAAAAATACTTTTTTTTTTCTTAAACCTTTTGAGTATGCACAAAATTAAACATTCAATCTTAACATATAACTTAAAGGTTGTCTTTATTTGTGAATTATAATTATTTTACTAATCAATGTTGAGCAAATGTGGTTTTGTTGTGTTGGTTTTGCCAAAATAGATGGAATAACAAAATATCATACACATATGCATATACCATACCAGGGGTGGCCAACCCTGTTCCTGGAGAGCCAACGTCCTGCCGATTTCAGTTGCAACCCATATCAAACACACCTGCCTGTCATTATCACGTGGTGTTCAGGTCCTAATTAATTGGTTCAGGTGTGTTTGATATGGGTAGCAACTGAAATCTGCAGGAAGGTGGCTCTCCAGGAACAGGGTTGGCCACCCCTGTACTATACCTAATAATATTAAATTAACCACAACAAAAAATAAATCAAACATATTTTTTGAATGATGAATAACTCCATAATCATGTAAATGTTAAACTATAAACAATTATCTTGTGGTTAGAAAAAAAAGAAGCCAGCCATCTGTTTTTGTAATCAAAAGTCTATTTGATTCAAAGAAATTGAGGGTAGCAAGTTTTTTTTGTACCAGTATGTTTAGTTACACTGCAAAAAATGCTTTTCTTGCTTAGATTTTTTTTGTCTTGTTTCTTTTCTAAATATCTAAAATTTCTTATTTCAAGCAGCATTTTCTAGACAAGCAAAACATATAGTCTTGTTTTGAGAAATAATATGCCAATATTAAGTGAGTTTTTCCTTAAAACGAGCAAAATAATCTGCCAATGGGGTAAGCAACATAATCTTACATAAAAAAAAAAATAAATAAAAAAAACAAGATTATTTTGCTTACCTCATTGGCAGATTATTATTTTGCTTGTTTTAAGGAAAAACTCACTTTATATTGGCATATTATTTCTTTAAACAAGACAATATGTTTTGCTTGTCTTGAAAATTCTTCTTGATTTAAGAATTTTTAGATATTTGGACCAGAAACAAGACCAAAAATCTAAGAAAGAAAATCATTTTTTGCTGTGTATTAAAGTAAACTTTTTTCCAGCTTGGGTCAATATTATGGTAATGCCGTATGTCATGATAAAAGCTTGACCAATTAACCACAACTAGAAAAATTAACTACTGTATTACAGTAGTTCTGCTTGTGTACTGACAGTCTCTTTCTCTGTCTTGGGTGTCCTGCAGAAAGGCTTCACTCCTCTTCATGTTGCAGCCAAATACGGAAAGGTGGACGTGGCAGTTCTGCTTCTGGAGAGGGGAGCAAATCCAAACGCTGCCGGAAAAGTATGATTCAGATTTAATAATAACGAGTGTGAACTGAATGCAATGTCACTTCAGTGCATGCTTTTTTTTTAGCTTAGCTTAAGTTTAGTTTCTGAATTTGTCACCCACTTATAGAATATAATATACTTTACATATGCGTTAGTACATTGCTTATCAGCAAAATACCTGTACTTTTAAAAAAAATGCAACAGAATATTGTTAAAACAGGTTATTAAAACAGTTTTTAATTAGTTTTTAAGTATAATTATTAAAGATTTTTAATCAGGATTCTTGTATTTTCATCTGTGATGTATTATTATTATTATTGGCAGTGATTTACGATGAATTCTCCTCTGCAGGTTGGACTCACGCCGCTGCATGTGGCCGTCCATCATAACAATCTAGATGTGGTCAATCTTTTACTCAGCAAAGGAGGATCACCACACAGCGCCGCTCGGGTATGATGCTATTGTCACCCTGACTCACTCAGTCACTCTTTTTGCCACAGTGGAACGAACCGCCAATTACTCTTGCAATCGTTTTAGGAAACATGGTATTATTCACACACTACAGCCAATATAGTTAATCCAATTCCACTATATAATTCATTCATTAATTTTTGTTTCAGCTTAGTCCCTGAATTATTAGGGGTCGCCACAGCAGAATGAACCGCCAATCACTTTTACATAGTATGGCAGCAAAGTTCCCTGAGGAAGCAGTGGCGCAGTAGGTAGCGCTGTTGCCTCACAGCAAGAAGGTCGCTGGGTCGCTGGTTCGAATCTCGGCTCAGTTGGCGTTTCTGTGTGGAGTTTGCATGTTCTCCTTGCGTTCGCATGGGTTTCCTCCGGGAGCTACGGTTTCCCCCACAGTCCAAAGACATGCGGTACAGGTGAATTGGGTAGGCTAAATTGTCCGTAGTGTATGTATGTGTGTGTGAATGTGTGTATGTTTCCCAGAGATGGGTTGCGGCTGAAAGGGCATCCGCTGCGTAAAAACGTGCTGGATAAGTTGGCAGTTCATTCCACTGTGGCGACCCCGGATAAATAAAGGGACTAAGCCGACAAGAAAATGAATGAATGAAAAAATATGTGTTTGAGTGAGATGCTAATGGTCTAATCCGATTCAATGACCTATGCTAAGCTAAGCTAAAACTGCTCGCGCAAATATTTGTTTTCCCTCTTGGCAGAATGGCTATACTCCGCTCCACATTGCTTCCAAACAGAACCAGGCGGAGGTGGCGAGCAGTTTACTGCAGCACGGGGCGTCTGCCAATGCTGAGTCTCTGCAAGGGGTCACACCTTTACACCTCGCCTCTCAAGAGGGTCAACCTGACATGGTGTTACTGCTCATCTCCAAGCAGGCCAATGTAAACCTAGGCAATAAGGTGAGCTCAGTATTTCTCTCTTTTTTAAAAATAAAAAGCAAGCTCTCCCCAATTCCAAACCCAATCTCAATTGGCTTTGTGAACCAGCCAAAACAAAGTTGAACTTGAAATACAGTAAATAGCAGTGTCTGCATGGCAGAAAAAATGATAATCCGCATGAAAATCAATACTAGTATTTTATAGTTGTATTTTTAACCATACAATAGCAATTAAGTGTATTATAATATATAAAAAGTTTAAAAAAGTGTTACCAGTATTGCTAAATACAGTAGAAATTTGTTGTAAGCCTATTAAGATATGTACTGAATGTGTCCTCTCTCCTCAGAGCGGTCTGACTCCTCTTCATCTTGTGGCTCAGGAAGGGCATGTTGGGATTGCTGATATACTAGTGAAACATGGAGCATCTGTTTATGCTGCCACACGGGTAAAAACTCTCCTCTTTTACTATGCAATGGACTTTTTTTATAGCGCATGAATAGAATGTTTAAACTGATGGTAAATAAAGCCATCAGTTCACTTTTAAGCACTTTAAACAGTTCTGTCATCTAGGAGATTAACAACCACATTTAACAACTGAATTCAGAAAAATATTCAGAAAAAATTACAGCTAGAGACAAATCTATTGATTTAAAAAAGTCAGATATATAAAAAAACCTTTCAATTCAACATGATTGTTTGCATGTAAAGTAAAAGCTTGTTTTGATATGATATATGAGCGTGTACCATATATATACTACATATACAGTTGAAGTCAGAATTATAAGCCCCGCTGAATTATTAGCCCCGTTTATTTTTTTCCCCGTTTTCTGTTTAAAAGAGAGCAGATTTTTTTCAACACATTTCTAATCATAATAATTTTAATAACTCATCTCTAATAACTGATTTATTTTATCTTTGCCATGATGATAGTAAATAATATTTTACTAAATATTTTTCAAAACACTTCTATACAGCTTAAAGTGACATTTAAAGGCTTAACTAGGTTAATTAGGTTAACTAGTGTTAATTTCCCAAAACCATCGTTAGCCAACTAAAGTCGCAAGTTCCGTCGATACGAACATAAATTGTTGATTTGCCATTTCCTAAATCTGTCGCTGGAACGAACATTCGCAAACTGCGTCGCAAATTTGAGCACTCGCAACTACAACTCTGGAGCTGTAGTTAGAATTATAGTTCCTGGCTGTGTTCTTTTCCCACTTATCCCCCCTATGCCCTATTCATTTAGAACATTCTAACATTCAAAGTTGGAATTATTAAAAGTAAAAAAGCATTAAGATCATCTCTCTTAAGTGTAATTTGTTTTCTAACTATTTGTACAGTTCAGTTTTGGCGATCTTTATGTTTACAATTGTGCTCCCTTCGCACAATTGTGTGCTCGTGTGATCACAATTATTTTAGTTCTCGATTTTTAAGATCACATTTGCACACATATTGGGCCATCCTTATAGCCTGTTGTCGAACCCTGCTTTTAGAAAAACTACAATTAAAAAAAATTATTTTCAATCAGTTGAAGTGGCTAGAGGAGGTGTCTGTCTGTTTGGCGGGTGTTAATGTAAAGCCCTGTATTTATATATATATATATATATATATATATATATATATATATATATATATATATATATATATATATATATATATATATATATATATATATATATATAAATATATTTATATTTTTATTTTATATATATATATATATATATATATATATATATATATATATATATATATATATATATATATATATATATATACTACAGTGAAATGTTGATCAGAGGAAAGTTGCCTGGAAAAAAAATAGTCAAAACAATTGTTTCACTTGAATCTGTGCATAGTACTTTACTTTATACTTGACAATAATGAATGATTATGAGTATCACTGTTGATTTCTCTTCAGATGGGTTACACTCCGCTTCACGTGGCTTGTCATTATGGGAATATCAAGATGGTGAAGTTTCTCTTACAGCAACAGGCCAACGTAAACTGCAAGACCAGGGTAAACAAACACTGCTTTTGATTTAGTCACTTGGTTTTCAATGTCAGACCTTTATCTTCGTCTCAGTTGAGTTTGCTTGGATTGCTTTTTTCATGAGAAAAGATTACATTTGTGAATTAGACAATTGATGATATTCATACCTAGGTTAGTAAACCCCTGTGTGCAGTTCAGGTTGTTTTCATCTACTCTGAGGTGATGTTGAGGCTTAATCTACCCACAGTTTCTCGGTGTTTCAGCAAACGGAATGATTTTTGCTGATGTGAACTGCTTTGAAGTAGAAACAAAAGTCAGCAATACACTTTATAAAGCAAATTGACTACCCTTTCGTTATGTTGGGGGCTGTTCTTGCCCCATTGACTTCCATTATAATCACATTTTTTGATTGCAATGCCATGACACCAAATAATCATGCATACTTGATTGTTGGTGGTTTACCCTGTTAGGAAGGAGTAAAATTGGTAATTTTTACTGTTTATCTCAGTTACAGTGCAAAAAAGCTTAGTTTATATGGAGTTTCAAGAAATACAAAATATCTGCAAAGGGACAAAGCATAGTCAGTTCTGCATATCAGTAATGTGGAGCAGCAGCAGCTCATTTGCATGTAAACACACACACACACACACACACACACACACACACACACACACACACACACACACACACACACAAATAAATAGCTTTTACTCAAAAAGAGGCATGGTGTAGCATGGTGTAATTAGAATGAATATCAAATTGATTGAATATTAAGTCACGTGTATGGCCATACATGATAAAGGTGCTATATAAATACACATTACATTATATACACAATATATTTTATTAATAGTGCTCAAATACATGTACAATTTACATATTTTGGTATGTTTGATTGTGTACATGTGCTGATTTGACCCCTTGTCCTTTGTTAAAGATGGTTTGCTCTATATTTATTGGACTATTTTAAGTAAGGTTACGAGTTACCAAAGTAAAAAATGGAAAGAAAACTCAGTCATTATTGTTATAATGCATGAGAATTTAGTAAACATCTTTAATTAGAATGAAACCGGAGTCCATTTATTGCTCGACTGATTTCCTGAAAATTCTTATCGTACATAACATATGTGCTACAACATGTATACAGTATTTTGAGGCCCACAGAGATCTTTCATAAGTCATCTTGTTAAAAGCAAGACCCTTATAGAGATCTCAAGCATGATTTTTCTTGCTCTCTTCATCCTCTTTTTGTTAGATGAGCTACACGCCGCTACATCAGGCTGCTCAGCAGGGTCATACGGACATCGTGACGCTTCTGCTGAAACATGGAGCACAACCGAATGAAGTTACATCTGTAAGAGCCATGCCAATACTAAACGATCACCATCATTGCTTTTAAAAATATGCTGGATGTTTGACATGGTAATGTTTTTCTATAGAATGGCACCTCTGCTCTTGCCATCGCCAAGCGGCTTGGATATATTTCAGTCATCGATGTGCTCAAACTGGTCACTGAAGAGACGGTCACTATGGTGAGGAAAAATTGACACAAAATTTATATATTTACGTACAAACTGAACGTAATGCTTTCAGATTCTTAAATGCATGCTACACCCTAAAAATATCCGTAAATTAGCAGTTTTCAGGGTTTTGTGATCCATCTTTTATTTATGAGACCTTGATTTTTCTTCTGACAACTTTTAAGTTGAACTTTTATTAACATTTTTATAAGTTTGCCGTGCTATATTGTCTGGGTTGGTGTTGTATATTACACTACAAAAACCTTGTAACAAGCTTCCAGTCCATTTTCTGTCATTTTACAGATTTATTTCTCTCTATATTAAAGGATTTTAATGAAGGTTTATTAAATCACAAATATTAAGTACATTAAATATTACATCTATACAGAGATGGCAAAAGTACACATCCTTTACTCAAGTAGAAGTACAGGTACTCACGTTTAAAACGACTCTGGTGAAAGTTGAAGTACTGACTACACTTTTGTACTCAAGTTAAAGTAAAGAAGTACAGCCTGAAATAAGTACTTAAGTAAAAAGTATTATTTACTACAACCTGTTTTAGTTTTCGGTGGTAACTACACAAGCATGATGTATACATCTATACAAAATTATGTGCATTTCTAATATTTTTCCAACATTTTTTTGCCAATTTTCAGCCGCAAACTAGCCAACCAGCATCACTCTACAATATTGTACAGCAACACTGCTGTAAAAGTTGCCATGTCGTCACCTGGACACAAAACTTTACGGCTTTTAAAAACAACAGCTGCAGTACTCAGTCGTATATATTCTAAAGGTTAATTCTTCTGCCTATAGTGTATTAATAATTAATAAATGTCTTAAATTTAACACTTAATTTTGTCCAAAATATATTTATTTTTTCTTTTGATTGAATACAAAGACATGTTTACATTGTTTTATTTGTTTTCAGAGTAATGTGTATATTTTATTTAACAGATAAAGTTATTAATGCTGTTGATACATTTTTGAATCATCTTTTTTCACATAATAAATTCCTGATTCTTTGCATTATATTTTTTACTCATAAATCCTCCAATAACTTTTAATGTTGTAAAATGTTTTTATTACAATCAATTTATTTGAAGACTACAGTGTATATAATATACATGTTAAAACTATAAAACAGTATAAATTATGTATTAGGAAAAATTAACTTTTTGGAAACAAAGGAAATAAACCGCATTGCATAGCGTGTCCATAGGTATTTAATTGCTTTAGGACTAACTGTAGTACAAACATTGACAAAAAAAGCACATACTTGATAGGTTTTTCTGCAGTGTTAGATTGAAAGATCAGAGATGTAAAGTTCACCATGGTCATAAGTGGACAAAAGACTTTAACTCTATTTAAATGCCAGATTTGAACAGGAATGCATCTTACTTGTGATCCGATCGACTTATTCGTTTTACCTGTGATCCAATCAACCAAAACGCTTCTTATTACCCGGTATAAACATGACAATAAATATGACATCAGTCATGTTTACATCGCGGACTCCCCCTGTCCCATCCACGTTAGCTGTTCTCATGGTAAACAAGCTTACGGTGTGTGATCAGGGGTCGAAAACGCTGCACACTGCAGCATGGAGGCGCCCAATGACAGAATAGATTGAGTGAAGCAAAAAAAGCATTAAAATTGCTCAATGACAAAAAATAATATAGTTCGCGCCATAAAACACATTAAAACAAAAGTAACGAGCCCGATTTAAAAATGTAAGAAGTAGAAAGTATAGATATTTGTGTAAAAATGTAAAAAGTAAAAGTAAAAAAAGTTGCCGAAAAAAGAAATAGTGGAGTAAAGCACTGATACCAGAAAAATCAACCAACAAAGTACAGTAACGAAGTATTTGTATTTATATTCCCCAAATATATAAACAATAAATTATTATTTACTTCCAAGTCATTCAATGTTTTTAAGTAGTTTAATAGGTTTTTATAAAAATAAATACAAATATTTAAGCATCTAATCTATGCAAACAGGTCTAAATAAAGGTAATTTGTTTGTTTTTTTAAAAAGAGTCTAAAATCCCTATTTAGGCTATTTCCAAACAACACCAGCCAACAAACAATATATTAAAGCATTCAATACAATAGGTATTCCTACTGTAAAATATCACTGATATAAAAAAAAACAATTTTTATTTATTTATTTCAGACCACCACTGAAAAACATCGCATGAGTTTCCCTGAAACGGTTGATGAGATCCTGGATGTGTCTGAAGATGAAGGTAAAAACAACTCTATTCACCATCACAATCTGTTTTTGAGTTATTAGCATTTACTTATTTGAATACAAGACAATGATCGGGCATTTAAAGAGCATCCTGAAGTAGATTCCTCTTGGTTTTTCTAGGAATTGCACAGCTAACATTAGGTATGAACTTCCCTCTTTCTTCTGTGTGCGGTGGTCATTGTCAGTGACTTCATTTCAAACACACACACACATACACACACACAAACACACACATTGTCATTGTCTGGTGCACTTATGATGAATTACGATGGATGTGACATTAGCATGTGTGCGATGATAAGCCTGCTTTTATTCCTCAAGGTTGCTAACTGTGGCAGATTGCTTACAGTAACTATTCCTGAATCCTCTCCCACTAACCTGCTTCATCTCCTTTTTCATTTTTGTACTGAAGCAGAACAGATTTTCTTGAATTTAGTTCAGTAGAACTTGTGGAAAAGCAGCTGTGGTGTCAACATGAACTTGTGACTAAGATTTCAGTGTGCCAGAAACAAAAAGTGGTGTATCGATTGATCAATCAATCAATCAATCAATCAGTCAGTCAGTCAATCCGTCAGTCAGTCAGTCAGTCAGTCAGTCAGTCAGTCAGTCAGTCAGTCAGTCAGTCAGTCAATCCGTCAGTCAGACCAACCAATCAATTAATGAAATAATCAACATACAAATAAACCAATCAACTAATCAATCAACCATCAGTCCATCAGTAAATCAATCAATTAATCAATCAATCAACCTACCAACCAACCAATTAATCAACTAATTACTCAATCAACTATCAGTCAATGAACCAATCAGTCAATCAACCAATCAATCAGTTTATCAACCAAACAGCGAGTTAATCAGTCAATAAACCAACCAAGCAATTAATCAATCATTTAATCCGTAAATCAATTAACAAATATCAATAATCATTCAATCAATTACTAAATCATCAAATCAATTAATCAATTAGTCAATCAATCAACCAATCAGTCAACCAACCAATCAACCAGCTAATCAGTCAATAAACCAATCAACCAGCTAAGCAATCTACCAACTAATTAATCAATCAATCAATTATTCAATCAATCAATCAGTCTGTCAGTCAACCAACTAACTAATTAATCAACAAATTATTCAGTCAATAAATCCATTAATCAATTAACCAATCAACCAACCAACCAATCAACCAATCAATCAATCAACCAATCAATCAATCAATCAATCAATCAATCAATCAATCAATCAATCAATCAATCAATCAATCATTTAACCAATCAATCAATTGAAAAATCAACCAATCAATCAGCCAACTAATGAATCAATCAACCAACCAATCAATCAATTTATCAACAAGCCCACCAACCAGCTAATTAGTCAGTAAACCAATCAAACAACTAACCAACCAATCTACAAATTAATCAGTCAGTCAGTCAGTCAGTAAACCAATCAATTGATCAATCAAACAATCAATCAGCCAACTAATCAATTAACCAATCAATTAATTAATCGACCAACCAACATTTTAATCAGTCAATAAACCAGTCAATTAATCAATCAGTCAACCAATCAATTAATCAACCGATCAATTAATAAATCAGTCAACTAACCAGTCAATCAGTTAACCAAACAATCAACAAATAAACAACCAATTAATCAATCGGTCAACCAACCAAGCAGTCAGTGGGTCAACAAACCAATCAATCAACCAACCAACCAACTAGTCAATCAATCAATCAATCAATCAATCAATCAATCAATCTGAGAGCTAAAAGTAATTTGCAATACCACCCTAAAGTTTTAGTGAACAGATTCAAATTGAAACCAATTTAAAAATTATTATTATTATTATTATTATTATTATTATTATTATTATTATTATTATTATTATTATTATTATTATTATTATCTTACTTAAACACAGCATTACATTATTCGGCAAATTCATCAGACTTATGATTGGCAAAAAATAAAAATAAAAAAAATTAGCTGCCACACCACTTTTTGTACAGCCATTAATAAAGTCGTGTCATATGAAATCAGCCTCATAATGTGGACAGCAGTTTGTTTCAGCTCCTGGTGTAGTTACAGATATTAAAGGTGTGTGTTCTTTGTCCAAACTCTCACCTGGCTGCTGTGTGCAAACCAAATGCTAACATTTCATTTTCATTGTGCACTATATACTTTGCTACATTTATATTGCTAAACAGATACAGTTAAAGTCAGAATTATTCTCCCTCCTGTGGTTTTCTTTTTCAAATATTTCCCAAATGATGTTAAACAGACTCAGGAATTTTTTCACAGTATTTCCTATAATATTTTTTCTTCTGGAGAAAGTCTTATTTGTTTTATTTCGGCTAGAATAAAAAGCAGTTCTTAATTTTTTTAAACCCAATTTAAGGTCAATATTATTAGCTGCCTTGAGCAATATTTGTTTTGGATTGTCTACAGAACAAACCACTGATATACGAAGCCTTTAAATGCCACTTGAAGCTGAATACTAGTGTCTTAAACAAATATCTAGTCAAATACTATATGCTGTCATCCTGGCAAAAGTAAAAGAAATCAGTTATTAGAAATGAATTATTAAAACTATTAATAACTACAAGGGGGCTAATAATTCTGACTTCTGACTACATATTAGTATTTACAAGTAAGGGGAAGCTGCAGGCCCGGAGACCCAACTGCTCGCTCAGACCTGCGTTTTCAGACCGTTTTCTCAGACAGTGCCACCTGCTGTTGGGCCGGTTGAAGCGGCAGGTACGGAGACCCAACTGCTAGCAAGTAGCAACATCAGACACGCCAGTATAAGGTTATTGATTATTAAAGAGAATCCTGAAAAAATGAGAAGGTTTTATGGCATAAATCAATTTGGTGTAAAATATTACACTAACAAACAATTATTTCAGTGTTTGATTTGATCAAAATTGGTGCCCAAAGATGGAATTATTTTATGATATTTACAGCTTTTATTTTCGGTGTTATTGTACCATTCTGGGACACTTTTCTAGCAATGTTTTCTGGCAAAAAAAAAAACGTTAACGTAAAAATGTTAAAATAAAATGTTTAATATATTACACAATTATCATTTGAAAGATATTTTAGTGCTGTAGGTCTACAGTACATCTGCATTATCTATCTGAGAGTGCTACCAAAGACAGTAACAGTAACACAATAACAGTTTATCAATTATTAATAAGTTCTGTAATGATTACAAGTAAGTTTTTTTGGAAATATCTGCATTAGGGTTGGGAAGATAGACGATGCCATCGCCAATAGACAACACAATGCTGAGCCGGCATCGCGATCTATCGCCCCGCCCAGGGCTCCAGGCAGACAGCAGTGCACTTGGGAGAGTTTATAAGCATGTACCCCTGGATCGCGTCTCATTAAAGTTGTTAAACGTGATATTCAGACATCCCAAGAAGCTTTGGGAGTCTCTATTTATTTGCGGGACTCATTATGCAAACAGCAGGTGGCACTGTGAAGGTCTGGAAGTGCAGGTCTAGCCGTCTGAGTGTGCAGGTCTGAGCGTGCGGTTAGGTCTCCGGGCCTGCAGCTTCATAATGTTGGTATTTACAGGTATGACATTTAAATTTGAGCTTTTAAGTAGCCTGCTTAACCTTACTATTATTGAAAACAGGTTTGTTGATTAAGTGAAAAATGTCATTTTCTGCTCGACCAATTATAGTGTGATTTGTTTGCAAGAGCACGTCCCATGAGAAGGGCTCATAAAAGCACCTTAATAGACACAATTAAAATGAATGTTTTATCAAAACAAGCACAGTTTACCTATGACTGTGCATTTAGCTGTGTGAAATCACTAGAGGCGTGTGTGTTTGAAGGTCATGTCTCTGATTTGTAGTTAATAATATACAGTAAAAACACAAACACTTGTACAACTATCTTTATGGGGACTTCCCAGCCTGACATGAAGAAGCTACTGTGTCTTTTATTCAAAGTACACACACACATATGTATATAGGGGTCGTCACAGTGGCGCAGTGGGTAGCACGATCACCTCACAGCAAGAAGGTCGCTGGTTCGGCTGGGTCAGTTGGCATTTCTGTGTGGAGTTTGCATGTTCTCCCCGTGTTGGTGTGGGTTTACTCCGGGTGCTCCGGTTTCCCCCACAAGTCCAAAGACGTGGTATAGGTGAATTGGATAAGCTAAACTGTCCATAGTGTGTGTGTGTGTGTGTGTGTGTGTGTGTGTGTGTGTGTGTGTGTGTGTGTGTGTGTGTGTGTGTGTGTGTGTGTGTGTGTGTGTGTGTGTGAATGAGTGGGTATGATTGTTTCCAAGTGATGGGTTGCAGCTAGAAGGCCATCTGCAGTGTAGAACATATGCTGGATAAGTTGGCGATTCATTCCGCTGTGGAGACCACTGATGAATAAATGAACTAAGCCGAAAAGAAAATGTATGAATATATATATATATATATATATATATATATATATATATATATATATATATATATATATATATATATATATATATATATATATATATATTTATATATTGGCGTAAGTGAAAATACATGGTTTATCATTTATTTCTTATTCAATTTGCCTAAAAAATCAGCAATTTATTTTTACTTTTGATTAATATTAAATAATGTGAGGGAAGTTTTAACTTTAGCCTAAGCAAATTAAAGATTTTTTTTAATCCAAATCAAAATAAAAAAATTATAATAATTATAATTATTAAAAAATAATTAGTGTCTTAATAGTAAACAATATTTTTACTTTGCATAAATGTAGTTTTTTCTTGACCACAGTAAATATAATAATAAATTTTAAAGATTGACACAAATTATAATACTTTAAAGAAAAACTAAAAATTTTTGCTGTAACAAATTACAGTAATATTTTACAATATCATTTTTTTAAAGACATAATAATTTTTATACTGTACAGACTGTATATTCTCTACCCCAACCTAACCAGGAAAAAATCTGCATTTTATATTTTTGATGTCATTCTGATGTGATTTATGAGCCGTTTTTCTCATTGGGACCAAAAAAAAATCTACACAATTCAAAATTTACTGATATTGTTATACTTGTGGGGACATTTGGTCCCATAATGTAATCCTCACACACACACACACACACACACACACACACACACACACACACACACACACACACACACACACACACGCACGTGTTGCTGTATGTCCATCACAGATCTCTTCATTTTTTTGTATTCTCATTCACTTGCAATTCAGTATTGGGGAAGCTATTTGAAAAAGTAATTAGTTAATACTAATTACTTTTTTTTTACATTGGAATAAAACACACTGGAGCAGCAATCATCATCTAATCCAATCAATCATCCAATTTCAGTAAACCTTCCCTTTCAAAAAAGTATTTAGGGAGTACCATGGCACAAAAAATGGTTCAGTTGCCAGTGTACATATAATTATATCATGGAACTAATATAAGCACACACACACACACACACACACACACACACACACACACACACACACACACACACACATATATATATATATATATATATATATATATATATATATATATATATATATATATATATATATATATATATATATATATATATGTAAACATATACACTCACCGGCCACTTTATTAGGTACACCTTACTAGTACCGGTTGAACTCATTGTCATGTTCAAGAAACCAGTCTGAGATGATTCACGCTTTATGACATGGTGCGTTATCCTGCTGGAGCCATCAGAAGATGAGGACACTGTGCTCATAAAGGGATGGACATGGTCAGCAACAATACTCAGGTAGGCTGTGGTGTTGAGACGATGCTCGATTGGTACTAATGGGCCCAGAATGTGCCAAGAAAATCTTCCCCAACGCCATTACACCACCACCACCAGCCTGAACCATTGATACAAGGCAGGATGGATCCATGCATTCATGTTGTTGACGCTAAATTCTGACTCGACCATCCGAATGTCACAGCAGAAATCGAGACTCATCAGAGCAGGCAACGTTTCTCCAACCTTCTATTGTCCAGTTTTGGTGAGTCTGTGTGAATTGTAGCCTCAGTTTCCTGTTCTTAGCTGACAGGAGCGGCACCTGGTGTGGTCTTCTGCTGCTGTAGCCCATCCGCCTCAAGGTTGGACGTGTTGTGTGTTCAGAGATGCTCTTCTTCATTCCTCGGCTTGTAACGAGTGCTTATTTGAGTTACTGTTGCCTTTCTATTAGCTGGAACCCGTCTGGCCATTCTCCTCTGGCATCAACAAGGCGTTTGCGCCCACAGAACTGGCGCTCACTGGATATTTCCTCTTTTTCGGACCATTCTCTGTAAACCCTAGAGATGGTTGTGTCTGAAAATCTCAGTAGATCAGCAGTTTCTGAAATACTCGGGTCAGCCCGTCTTGTACCAACAACCATGCCACGTTTAAAGTCACTTAAATCACCTGTCTTCCCCATTCTGATGTTCGGTTTGAACTGCAGCAGATCGTCTTGACCATGTCTACACGCCTAAATGCATTGAGTTGCAGCCATTTGATTGGCTAATTTGAAATTTGCGTAAACAAGCAGTTGGAGAGGTGTACCTAATAAAGTGGCCGATGAGTATATATATATTTACCCCTGACATACATCTTGTCAGTTATGTTACTATTTTGTGTACATGTATATTTATGAAGTCTCATTTAAGCCAATATATATATATATATATATATATATATATATATATATATATATATATATATATATATATATATATATATATATATATACACACAAATTACAAAATTACAACCATGACATGCATATCATGACATGTCAAATCCAAACGTGAACATCATATATAATCATTAGCATATGTCAGATTTCTACATATGTATGTTTATATAACACTAAAGCACTTCTAAAGAGCACTGGTGGTAATACCATGGTACTTCTGTGTCATATTACCCTCACTCAGCAGCTCTCCATTACATCCTCTCAGTCCTTCTGCATTCATTTCCATCAATAACTCTTCTTCTTCTCTTCTTTTTCTCTTCCTCCCTGCGGCAGGCGAGGAGCTGCTGGGAAACGAGGGCGCCAGGTATTTGATGAAGATGGAGGACATAAAGGACCATGATGAGGATTTCCTTTCCCCCAAGAAAGTTCTAGAGTACGAGGGAGAGTTGGAGTAAATCACACTGAAGATGATTCGGATATTTACAGTAACAAACAAGAGAGAAATGGTTAAAGTAGACGGCAGCTAAATTGAGAATCATGTCTGATCATGTCAAATATAAGAGCTGAAACCGAGGAAAGGAAACTCAGTTATGATGGGAGACCATATGATGAAAAATACTACAGTCATGTATTGTACATACTAATGTTTTTGAACCATACTTGAATTAATCTGTTGTGGTCGTTTAATTCCACTCATTTTTAATTTTTTTTTATTTTAATGAGCTTTATTGGCATCACTAGCAAAGTATTGCCAAAGCATTGTCTATTACTTGACTAACGAATAAGCTACTCTATAATATAAAAATTAATTTAAGAATAGATCTGTATAATAAATAATATAAATACATGTGTACTTTATACAAAAACTAAATTATATTAACTAAATATTTAATACATGGTTTAAAATAATAATAAAAATGATGATGATGATGATGATGATGATAATAATACAAAAAATAATGATAATAATAATGATGATGATGATGTCCAATGTATTTATTATTATTTTTATATTTATTATAGTATTATTTGTTATTTGTAAAACAATAATGCAAACAATTAGATGTGTACTTTACACAAAAACTAAATAAATATAAACATTTAAAACATTGTTAAAATTATAATAATATGCTGATAAAATAATAATAATAATAATAATAATAATAATAATAATAAATGATTGAATTTTAATACTATTATTTTCTTATATATTTGTTTATTTTTACATGTATATTATTATTATTATTATAATGATTAAATATGATCTGTTAAATAATTATGTAAACAAGTAGATGTGTACTTTGTACAAAAACTAAGTAAATATTTAAGGCATCGTTTAAAATAATGATACTGATAATATTAATACATAAATAATGATAATAATAATAAAATAATAATGATAATAATTGCTATAATTAATGCTATAATTTTCTTGCATATTTATTTATTTTTATATTATTACATGTATAAAATTATTATGAAATATGATCTGTAAAATAATTATGTAAACAAGTAGATGTGTACTTTATAAAAAACTTGCTAAATAAATATTTAAGACATTGTTTTAAAATAATAATAATGATGATAGTAATAATAGTAATGATAATGATGATGGTGCTGATGATAATAATAATTATAATTATTAATACTATTATTTTCTAATAATCATACTAAAAATATTAGAACATTATTAATAGTAAAAATAATAAATTAATTCAAGTTCATTGAATAGACATAATGGTAACACAACAATAATAGCAATATACAAAATGACCCAGTACTGTAGTTTTCCACAACTATAGAGTATACTACACTGCAATACACCTGTAGGAAAAACTAAACTATACTACGGTATTTATTACAGTATACAATACAATATAGTTTACCATAGTATGGTTCAAAAACATGATAGTATTTCCTATAAATTACTTCAGTGTTTTTTCAATCTTTCTGATTTCTTTGTATCAGGCTTATTTTTCTGACTTGTTTTGTTAGGAATCATTCTCCTGCTATCCCGAGGATCCCGTGTGTGTCTCCTGAGACTGTCATGCTGAAAGAGCATGAGATGGAGCAGGTAATTTTTATTTTTAAATATATTTGTTTATTTCAAGCTAAAGGCGTACTGGAGGTCTCACTTGGTGCTCTGTCAGGCTCTGAATCATTTGGATTTATTTGGATTTATTTAATGATTTATATATATATATATATATATATATATATATATATATATATATATATATATATATATATATATATATATATATATATATATAATTAAGACATTGTTTAAGTAACTACTGCTATAATAATAATAATAATAATAATAATAAAATTATATTAACTTATTCTTTTGTTTACATAAACATTATTATTATTATTATTATTATTATTATTATTATTATTATTATTATTGTTAACATTAATGTTTTTGTTTTAAATATTATTTTTGATATAATTTTTATATATAATTATAAAACAATTAAATTATATGCATAATAATATGTATACTATATTTATAATTATATTATGTACAATTTAGTTGAAATTGTGCCGTTTGTATTTTATAATTGTTTATTTATTTGTAATTGTTTGAATTTAAATGTATTATCTTTGTATTCCTAAATATGTTTGGTGACCAAACTATTATTTTACTGTTTAATAAAATGAAACATTATTTAATAATAAAAAAATAATAATATAAAAAATAATTTAATATAAAAAAAGTTTATCAATCAATATTATACAAATAATGCACCAAAATATTGTCCATTTTCACTGGGAAATTAATAAAAAAAATACCATTGCATGGCGGGTTGCACATTCGCCTCACAGCAAGAAGGTCACTGATTCGAGCCTCAGCTGGGTCAGTTGGCCCTTCTGTGTGGATGTTCCCCACGTGTTAGCATAGGTTTCCTCCGGGTGCTCCGGTTTCTATGGAACAAAACCAATGCCAAACATATTGAATTAAAAAGCTTGTTGAATAGCACAAACTGAAAAAAATACACCGTATTAACAAGTTAATGCATTTTAATGACTTGAATTGCAGAGTTTGTATTTTTAGGTCCTGAAATTTAACACAGCTGTTTATTTAAGATATGAATATTTAAACTAAGAATATTTCAAACACATTTTCGTACTTGTAAATTCAATATTTCATACTCAATTTCCAGGTTTCAACTACAACATATTTAATACCCTTTAAAATACCATGTATAATATTCAAAAAGTACTTTTCAGTAAATTTTTAAAAATATTTTTTACATTTTTTTGATTATTTTGAACACATTTAAACATTACTTTTAATAACTAATTTCAAACAACTGATTTATTTTGTCTTTGCCATGATGATTTTAACCTTTACTGTTTTACATACTGTATATAGACAGACAGACAGAGCCAAATAAATAGATATTTTTTTATATGAATGTATATATATATTTTTCTAATTGTTATATAAATAATAATAGTAAAGACTGAACATTTTTCATGCTCTCTTGAACATTACTTGAGAGTTATTTTAATAAGAATCAAAACAATTGCAGGATGGCTAACAAGTGTGCCTTCAACTATATATATATTATTAATTTTTTTTATTTATTGTTTAATATATTTGACGTATTATTTTGTAACTTCAAATATGTCAACATTAGTGTCATAACTCCATGTGTTTATGTACAGCAGCACACTCCACTTCCATTGCCCAAAGAGTACGACGAGGATTCTCTGATTCCCAGCAGTCCTGCAACTGAGACTTCAGACAATGTCAGTCCGGTTGCCAGTCCCATCCACACCGGGTGAGCCTCCTGACCATACCTGTGTATCTGTGACATTTTAGATTGAATAAAAAAGGCTGTTTTTTTAACTTACCCTCACCCTGTTCCAATCCATAATGTGAAAGCCCAAATGGGAAAGTGACCATCTCTCCCTTATTAGCATACGACATCAGTCTTGTTGTTGAATCTGCCACTATGCTGACACATAAGCATTACTAGCTCCGCCCTCTTTTCAAAGAAGCACAAGCTTATTTAAAGTGACAGTCATCAAAATGCCACAATCAGAATCCAAACTTTTAAGGGGCAGTTTCAAAAAGTTATAAATATTATCTGGGGATTTTTGAGCTGAAACGACACTCTAATGTGATGATAGTTCCCCTTTAACGTCTTGATGTTTGTGCAGTTTTCTGGTGAGCTTCATGGTGGATGCTCGCGGCGGCTCGATGCGCGGCAGCAGACACAACGGCCTCCGTGTCATCATTCCTCCTCGAACCTGCGCCGCTCCCACACGCATCACCTGCCGCCTGGTGAAGCCCCAGAAGCTGCCCACACCGCCGCCATTAGTGGAGGGAGAGGGTCTCGCCAGCCGCATCATCTCCCTTGGACCAGCCAGCATGCAGTTTTTAGGGTGAGCAAAACACTTCTGACAGAAATACAAGCGTTTTAAACATAATGACATTATTCTTGATGTGCAATCGGGCGCAGCCCTTGGAATCTATTTGGCTGGAGACTTCTGCTGTTATTCACGTTTATTGATTTCAGACGTTAAAAACCGCTTGTCCTGCTGCTTAATGTTGCAAACTGATATTATCTTATTATATTAATCTACTTTTTATGTACAGTCATGAACACACTTGTTTGTAGCGCAAGCAGTTTGACGGTTTTCTGCCTTTTTTTTTATTATCTCTAGTCATTTCTCCCATAGGCAACTGAATCAGAAGTTCCAAAACAATTGCAAAAAGCAAACGCTTATCCCAGAATAAGGTCAAATTAGGTTTTTTGGAATTTTTGGTCATTTTTTTCCATCTCCTTTTTGGCCTTTTTTTTGTTTTGTTTTGCATTTTCAGTTTGCATTTTTAGTTTTCGGTAGCTCATCACAAATGGAGCCCAAAACAAAACCCAAAAAGCAGCAGTCTGATTGCATGGTGAAATTAAGGACTTTGACATGGCCATAAATGTTTACAGCACCCTCTGGTGGGTTTATGAGAAATGGCACAAATGAGAAAACGTGCCCCTGGAACATATTTGAGATTGTCAAAAATGTACAGAGCGCCCTCTAGTAGATTTGAGGTGGAAAAAACCCAGCAAGGAGACGGAGCCCAAAGTACGTATTTCTCGGTTCTCAAGAATGTAGCCCTGGGCACATTTTCACAATCAGCCATCACAAACGCCTTATCTTTCAACTCTCTTAATAATGATGCTAATAATAATAATAATAAAAATAATAGTCTAGGGCTTGTTGAATGTAAATGAATGTCATTTTGCAAGTTCAGACATTTTTTAATTTAGTAAAATAAGTTTTAATGAATTTTTGAAAATTTTAAATCTTCTTTTTGGCCTTTAGTCCTGCATTTTCAGTGCATTTAGAGTTTAAGTTTTCAGCACAATTTAAATTTCGGTGCCTGCCTAATTTTTATTTTATTTTATTTTTTAAATTTTTTAAGCAAACTAACACTAACTCTTCTTTCTGGTGAAGGCCTGTGATTGTGGAGATTCCTCATTTTGCGGCTCTCGGTCGGGGAGATCGGGAACTCGTGGTCTTGAGGAGTGAGAACGGATCGGTCTGGAAGGAACATCGTAACCGATATGGAGATGAAGTGCTGGAGACCATACTCAACGGCATGGATGAAGGTGTGCTGTATTTATATATTTAGAAACAATCAAAAATGTTCATTTCTGTACAATATAATGTCTTAAATGTCCATACGAAAATTATAATGTACAGTTGAAGTCTCTGCCTAAATTATTAGCCCCCCTGTATATTTCTGTTTAATTAAGAGAAAATTTTTTCAACACATTTCTAAACATAATAGTTTTAATAACTCATTTCTGATAACTGATTTCTTTTATCTTTGCCATGATGACAGTAAGAGAATATATATTCTTCAAGGTACCAGTATTCAGCTTAAAGTGACATTTAAAAACTTAACTAGGTTAATTAGGGAGTAGTTAGGATAATTAGGCAAGTCATTGTATAACAGTGGTTTGTTCTGTAGACAATCAAAAAATATATAGCTTAAGTGGGCGAATGATTTTGGCCTTAAAATGGATTTCAAAAAAATTAAAACCGCATTCATTCTAGCCGAAATAAAACAGATAAGACTTTCGCCAGAAGAAAAAATATTATAGGAAATACTGTGAAAAATTCCTTGCTCTGTTTTAAAAAGAAAACAAAATTCAGAGGAGGGTGAATAATTCTGACTTCATCTGTAAATGTATAGTTTTCCATAGAGCCAGTGTAGCTTTCATCGTTCATGGCTTGTGTTTTCTCCACAGATCTGGAGAGTCAGGAGGAGCTCGGGAAGAAACGCATCAGACGGATCATCTCCACCGACTTCCCGCTCTACTTTGCGGTGGTGTCTCGCATCCAGCAGGAGAACGATCTGATTGGCCCAGAAGGAGGTTTTCTGTCCAGTAAACTGGTGCCGATGGTCCAGGCCACCTTTCCAGAGACGGCCGTCACCAAACGCGTGCGTCTGGGACTGCAGGTGAGATGGGAGGATGATGAGGAGGAAGAGCATGGCATGGAAAATGGAGGAAGCTTTTCTCCTGTCTATTACCATAATGACAGCTTTTAGGGGAGTTTTTTGGTGTATGTGTGTGTGTGCTTGTTCATGTGGTTTATGAGGACACAAAATTACATATAGTTGAAGTCAGGATGATTCGCCCTCCTGTGATATATTTTGTCTTTCTTTAATATTCCCCAAATCATGTTTAACAATTTCAGGAATTTTTCACAGTATTTCATATAATATTTTTTCTTCTGGAGAAATTCTTATTTGTTTTATTTCGGCTAGAATAAAAGCAGTTTCTAATAATAAAAAAACAACAAAACACATTTTAAGGTCAATATTATTAGCCCCCTTAAGCAATATTTTTCTTCAGGAGGAAGACTAATAATTGAGGAGGGCTAATAATTCTGGCTTCAACCTAGTTGTATTCTATTAATCTGATTTATGAGGACATGACTTGTGTCCTCGTAATTCAAAACCCAATGGAGTCTCTTCACATTTATATTTTGCCACAGGTTTTTGTAAGGGTTGGGTTTATGGCTAGAGCCATATAATAAGTGATTTTTATAGTAGAAAATACATTACGCCTTTCGAGAGTCCTCCTAAACGATGTATACAAGCAACACAGACTCAATGGGGAAATATGCCCAGGGCTACCTTTTTGAGATCTAAGAAATATGTGCTTGTGGGTACATATGGCTGCATTTTGAGTGTAAACAAACACTATAGGGCGGTACTTACCTCCGTATGGATGGCTTCTTCATTGTGACTGGTTTGCTTGGTAGCTCACCAAAAATGGCGCCCATAAATCTGCATGGTATGGTAGAATTAAGGATGTTGAGATGGCCAGATGTGTTCACAGCGGCCTCTGGTGGATTTACGTATTTGAGATTGTCAAAAAATGTACACTATGCCCCCTCTAGTGGATTAGTGAAAAAGAACTGCAAGAAGACGTAGTTCAGGGTGCGTATTTCTTGGTTCTCAGAAATGTACCCCTGTGCACATTTTTCTAATGAGCCTGAGTTGTATACAAGTTTGTGTGTTGCCGTTTGGTCGTCAAACATGAGCAAACGCGGTATCACTTTGTTTTGATGGTCCCTTTAACACATTTTGTTGAATTTAAGTTACATTGCATCTAGATGCCAAGTAATTCTCATCAGATTACAAGTAGACTGTGAAGTTGGGGTTAGGGTTAGTTTAAGTTGACATGTACTTGCAAAGTTACTAATAGTCAGTGAATTGTTTGTTGAAGGTATCAGCAGATATTAAGCAGACAGTTTATTAATACTCAAATGAGAATTAATTGGCAATGCAACTTTTAGTCAACTAAGTGTGCAATAGGGAGCATCAAAAATAAACCCTTACCACAAACGCCTCATCTTTCATGTCTCGAAATTAAATAATGTTTTGGGCTCGTTGAATGTGAATGAATGTCATTTTGCAAGTTGTTCAGTGTTTGTGAAAGGAGAAATGAATGGGGAATAATGGAATAATGCATGGTGTGTTTCTGGTTTCTGCTTCGATTAAATGAGTTTATTACAGATCAAAATATACAGATAAATATATAGATAAATATTTAGAGATAAGATGATGATGGATGGATTGTTTAGTATGGAAGGTTTTGTTTGAGGAATGTGTATGTTGATGAGAGTAAAAGATGATCTATTTTGATGAGGACCATATTTCTGTATCACTGAGAATATTTTAAGCACCTTATATAAAACGTTTTTAGCGTTACTGTACACGCATTTTAAAATTATGTATTTAGTTGTTTTAGAACTTTAGCCACACACACACACACACACACACACACACACACACACACACACACACACACACACACACACACACAAACACACACACACATATATATATATTAGGGCTGTCAAAATAAGCATGTGATTAATTTTAAATATTTAACGCGTTTAAAAAAAATAACGCAAATAATGCAGTTGCAGTTTTTTTATTAACTGTTGTGGCTGACGTGTGTTCAGGGACGGTGCGTGCATAGAGTTGACCTAGGCGGCCGCCTTAGCCAGCAGAATAGTGAGCGAACCCCCCGGTCCTCACTTTCATCTGCTGCACCCACCCCCTCCCTCACAGTCCTCACTTTCGTCCACGAACCGGTCACTTTCGGGTTGAGGGTGGCGTGATTGCCGTTTGCCTACAGTGCCAGTTCCGCTTGCTCCAGCTCTGCGTGTGTTTAACGTGCAAGAAAATTTGGGTAAGACCAAGGACGCTTTTAGAAGGAACGTTTCAGTATAAAACAATTAATGTGGCATCAGCAGGCTATCCTACATTTCCTCCAGAGTTTCTTGCAATTTCGGGAGTTTCATTTTCAATATTTAGACGTTAACTGCAGTTCAGCAGTTCAATCTCATTCAGCAGATTTTCATTCAGGATGTTTTAAAGGAATGTGATACCGCATGGGGAACGGAAAGAAAAACCTCAGCATTTCGCTGGTCCTTTAATATTATCAAAAATCGCTGCTTATATGGTAGACTCTTAATCAGTAATGTCTTAATCATAAAAGCGGAGTATTGGTGTCCGTGTAAATGTACTGTAGTGAAAGTGCCAGATGCCAGACAGCCCATTCCTCACCTTTAAGCTGCTTCCATGAGCCCTCACATTTTACAAGTTTGAGGTGTTTCCCCACTAAACGCAACTTTTGTAAAGCGTCAGTTTCACGTTGCTGTGTCAGAATCTTTGCTTGTAAAATACAGCCATACTTTAGAACAGTGGTTCTCAAAGTGGAGGTCGGGACCCCCCGAGGGGTCGTGGGACAATCAAGGGGGGTCGCCTGGTGATTTCAAAAAATAATTTTTTTTTAAACCATAAGAATTACCATAGGTTATCCATAACCTACTGAAGAGAAAAAAAAAATTGTCGTCTATAGTTACTATATGCTTTATAGTTACTATATAGTTACTACAGTAGCTCATAGTTACTAGTTCTATTGGATTGTGACCCCTGGGGTAATTACATTATATTAAAGACACAGCAATAGCGTCAGAAGCAGCAGATTGATTTTATAACACCAGGTTAAACTTTCTGGCCCATTTACAACACTGATATACATTGAAAAAATTAAAACAAGAATAGACTTGTGTCTATTAGTGTGTGTGTGCCATTGCATTTATAACCACTGTATATATAACAACCTGAGAGGAAATTGGGGGTCGCGAGTCACTGGCATTGTCATTTTGGGGGTTGCTGGCTGAAAAGTTTGGCAATCCCTGCTTTAGAACGCTTAGTTTAAGCAAATTTGATGAACGCCATCATGCGTGTTGATGAATCAGAAGGGATCCCTTGCTCCCTGAGTGCGCTGTACTGCCCGCATTGTCTCTGTGTATGTGTGTGGGTGTGTGTGTGTGTTTGCAGTCCACTTAAAATCCAATATGGAAATAATGGCACTTAAATGCCTGTGTTTTTATTTCTGTAATAAATATGGCGTTTCGAAAATTAATCATGAGTTATTACAAAAAAGTCTAATTAATTATGTTAATTCTGACAATTATTTGACAGCCCTAATATATATATATATATATATATATATATATATATATATATATATATATATATATATATATATATATACACACACACACACATTTAAATGCAACTTTATATTTTACATTTCAGAAGCTAAAATTTATAAGGAAATATTTGTTCAGGACTCATGCATGTTTTTTATTTTATCTTTTGCTCTGCAAGTGTAACAACCAGCTCATACCAAAGCTGACCTGACTTGTTTTAACCCATTATTTGTTTAATCATTTCTATCATTTGTTGTATTACTGTTTTGTTTTTCTATTTTGCTTGGTTTTTGTGTTTCTACTTTGTGAGCAGTGACCTAATAATCATCTAAACGTACTGATACATCTGATCAGTTCTCATTGTGCTGTATTATAAACAATGCATTTGTTTGAAAGCCGAAAAGCTGTTAAAGTGGTGCAAAATGCAGATTTTGCCACAAATACACACAGAACTGTTTTTCACACTTTCACTCAACGTATAAAAAAGGTTTTTCCTAATTACTCCTGGAAGATCTACCGTATACATTTCAGGACACAGACCAACGTTGAGCTACAGATCTGAAACTGAATTAAAAACATGCAAAAAACTACATTTGTTTTTTTTTTTTTGTTTTTTTTTTTTCACAAATGAACATTTTACGTAAAGTATATTTAATTAAAATGTGAGAAATAGGAAATGATTTGAATATATTGAATCTGACGTGATCATATTTAACACTTTAATCAGCAATAAAGCACATCTTAATTGATAATTCATTGTAAATAAATAGCATACAGATTATAATAACTGCTCAAAGATCTTTAAAAGCTTTACAACCATACAGGGTCAAAGTTTTGTGTTTGTGTCTTTATTTTTTGCTTCAGCTTTGGTTCAATATTTGTAACACTTTTTCTTTTAATAAATAAGACTGTTTTACAAGCTTAACGTTGTGTCTGGATTGCATTTGCACTGGTTATTGAGATCTCTTTCTATCCTATCGGATTTATTTCATAAATATGAACACATTTCCCATATTCCTATTTATTCATTTCTGAATGTACAGCAGTGGTCCAAATTATTGGAACATGTCATTTTAGGAGATTTTAGTTTTTTTTTTTTTTAATTGTCTTTTACTATACCCATAAAATGAATTGAATATCTACAAAGTCATCATTATGCTGTGGTAAGCGTAGAATAGACTGTAAAAGCAATTATTAAAAGTAAGTAAACCCATTGCCTTAAAAATACAAGTTTATTTTACTTTGAAAAATGTAAATATTTTTTAACTTAGTTAAGCTCACAACTTAATCTGTATAATTATGCACAATCTTAATTTATTTAATAATTTGAAGGTATTGAGTTTACTCACTTTTTCGACTAATCGCTTTTTACAGTGTAAAGCCATCATAAGCACACTGTAATTAATTGCAAGTACTTGGGTTAAAGTTGAGTTGATGCATTATGCAGAGATGAGTTGATGCATGATTATAAAGGTGTCATGACAGTCTTATGAACACCCCTTTTGAGTAGAGTTACAGGTTTTTAACAGTTAAGAAAATCTCATATTCATGATGCATGATTCAAAAAGCTGTTATGACAGTCTTATGAACATCAACCTTCAAGTAAAGTGTTACCAGTTTTTAAACAGTTCTCATATACATTTATGAAAACTCATAGTCACGATGCATGATTATACAGTAAAGGTGTTATGACAGTCTTATAAACATCTCTTTCAAGTAATTGTTACCAGCTTCTTAACAGTTATCATATGCATGCATGAAATCTCATTTTCGTTGCCTATTCATGATTATAACGGTGTTATGACAGTCTTATGAACACCTCTTTCAATCAAGTAGTGTTATCAGCTTTATAACAGTTACTATATGCATAAATAAAATCTCATATTCATGATGGATGATTCATGATTATAAAGCTGTCATGACAGCCTTATGAACATTGACTTTCGTGTAAAGTGTGACCAGCATTTTAACAGTTATTATATGCATGTATACAACTTATATTCATGATGTATTATTATAAAGGTGTCATGACAGTCTTATGAACACCCCTTTTGAGTAGAGTTAAGGGTTTTTAACAGTTAATAGAATCTCATATTCATGATGCATGATTCATAAAGCTATTATGACAGTCTTATGAACATCAACTTTCAAGTAAAGTGTTACCAGTTTTTAAACAGTTCTCATATACATTTATGAAAACTCTTATTCATGATGCATGATTATACAGTAAAGGTGTTATGACAGTCTTATAAACATCTCTTTCGAGTAAAGTGTTACCAGCTTCTTAACAGTTATCATATGCATGCATGAAATCTCATATTTTTGCTGACGATTCATGATTATAACGGTGTTATGACAGTCTTATGAACACCTCTTTCAATCAAGTAGTGTTATCTGCTTTATAACAGTTACTATATGCATAAATAAAATCTCATATTCATGATGGATGATTCATGATTATAAAGCTGTCATGACAGCCTTATGAACATTGACTTTCATGTAAAGTGTGACCAGCATTTTAACAGTTATTATATACATGCATAAAACTTATATTCATGATGCATGATTATAAAAGTGTCATGACAGTCTTATGAACACCCCTTTTGAGTAGAGTTACAGGTTTTTAACAGTTAATAAAATCTCATATTCATAATGCATGATTCATAAAGCTGTTATGACAGTCTTATGAACATCAACCTTCAAGTAAAGTGTTACCAGTTTTTAAACAGTTCTCATATACATTTATGAAAACTCTTATTCATGATGCATGATTATACAGTAAAGGTGTTATGACAGTCTTATAAACATCTCTTTCGAGTAAAATGTTACCAGCTTCTTAACAGTTATCATATGCATGCATGAAATCTCATATTTTTGTTGAGGATTCATGATTATAATGGTGTTATGACAGCCTTATGAACACCTCTTTCAATCAAGTAGTGTTATCAGCTTTAAAACAGTTATTATACGCATGCATATTAAAATCTCATTGTCATGATGGATGATGCATGATTATAAAGCTGTCATGACAGCCTTATGAACATTGACTTTCATGTAAAGTGTGACCAGCATTTTAACAGTTATTATATGGATGCATAAAACTTATATTCATGATCCATGATTATAAAAGTGTCATGACAGTCTTATGAACACCCCTTTTGAGTAGAGTTAAGGGTTTTTAACAGTTAAGAAAATCTCATATTCATGATGCATGATTCAAAAAGCTGTTATGACAGTCTTATGAACATCAACCTTCAAGTAAAGTGTTACCAGTTTTTAAACAGTTCTTATATACATTTATGAAAACTCATAGTCACGATGCATGATTATACAGTAAAGGTGTTATGACAGTCTTATAAACATCTCTTTCAAGTAATTGTTTCCAGCTTCTTAACAGTTATCATATGCATGCATGAAATCTCATTTTCGTTGCCTATTCATGATTATAACGGTGTTATGACAGTCTTATGAACACCCCTTTTAATCAAGTAGTGTTATCTGCTTTATAACAGTTACTATATGCATAAATAAAATCTCATATTCATGATGGGTGATTCATGATCATAAAGATGTCATGACAACCTTATGAACATTGACTTTCGTGTAAAGTGTGACCAGCATTTTAACAGTTATTATATGCATGCATAATGTAAATATGCATGATTATAATGTGTCATGACAGTCTTATGAACACCCCTTTCAAGTGTTACCAGCTTTATAATAGTTATCATATGCATGCATAATGCATAAAACTTATATTTATGATGCATGATTATAAAGGTGTCATAACAGTCTTATAAACACCGCTTTTGAGTTGAGTATTACCATCTTTTTACCAGTTATTATATGAATGCATGAAATCTCATATTTATGTTCACAATTCATGATTATAAAGGTGTTATGACAGTCTTATGAGCACCCTTTTCAATCAAGTAAAGTGTTACCAACTTTATAACAGTTATCACATGCATGCATAAAATCTCATATTCATGATGGATGATTCATGATTATAAAGCTGTCATGACAGTCTTATGAACATTGACTTTAGGGTAAAGTGTTACCAGCCTTTTAACTGTTATCATTTGCATGCATAAAACTTATATTCATGATGCATTATTATAAAGGTATTATGACAGTCTTATGAACACCCCTTTCAATCAAGTAACGTGTTACCAGCTTTATAACAGTTATCATATGCATGCATAAAATCTCATATTCATGATGGATGATTCATGATTATAAAGCTGTCATTACAGTCTTATAAACATTGACCTTCTAGTAAAGTCTTACCAGCTTTAAAACAGTTATCATATGCATGCATAAAACTTATATTCATGATGCATTATTATTAAGGTGTCATAACAGTCTTATGAACACCGCTTTTGAGTTGAGTATTACCATCTTTTTACCAGTTATCGTATGCATACATTAAATCTAATATTCACTATTCATGATTATAAATGCCTCATGACAGTCTTATGAACACCACCTTTAAGATAAAAGCTCAATATTTTCGGATATGTGAGGTGTTCTGGTTATTTTGGCCACTACTGCACCATTCAATAACAATGTGGGAGTCTCTTTCCTCTCTCCTATTTTTCACCTCTTTCTGCTCTTCCTCCTGTTGGTGTTTCTGTTCTGGTGTCTCCTCCTCCTCGTCTTCAGGCCCAGCCGGTGCCTGATGAGCTGGTGGCCAAGCTTTTGGGGAACCAGGCCACGTTCAGTCCTGTGGTGACGGTGGAGCCTCGGCGCCGGAAGTTTCACCGTCCCATCGGCCTGAGAATCCCACTGCCACCCTCATGGAGAGAGAGCCCGCGGGACGCCGGAGAGGGAGACACCACCAGCCTGCGCCTGCTCTGCAGCGTCATCGGTACACACACACACACACACACACACACACACACACACACACACACACACATACACACACACACACACACACACACACACACACACACACACACACACACACACACACACACATATATATATATATATATATATATATATATATATATATATATATATAGTTGAAGTCAGAATTATTAGCCCCCCTTTGAATTTTATTTTCTTTTTAAAATATTTTCCAAATGATATTTAACAGAGCAAGGAAATTTTCACAGTATGTCTGATAATATTTTTTCTTCTGGAGAAAGTCTTATTTGTTTTATTTCGGCTAGAATAAAAGCAGTTTTTAATTTTTTAAACGCCATTATAGGGACAATATTATTAGCCCCTTAAAGCTATAATTTTTTTTGATAGTCTACAAGACAAACCATTGTTATAACCTAGTTAAGCCTTTAAATGTGACTTTAAGCTGTATAGTAGTGTCTTGAAAAATATTGTTTACAGTCATTATGGTAAAGATAAAATAAATCAGTTATTAGAAATGAGTTATTAAAACTATTATGTTTAGAAATGTGTTGGAAAAAATCTTCTCTCAATTAAACAGAAATTGGGGGAAAAATAAACAGCGGTCAAATAATTCATGGAGGCTAATAATTCTGACTTCAACTGTATGTATATATACATACAGGTCACACACACACACACACACACACACACACACATATATATATATATTTTTGCTGAGAGAAAAATGTAATTTGCATTTAAATAAATAATTCAATAAATAAATAATACTAAAAAATAATCAGTCCAAGGTATTATTTACTGCAAACATTTTAGAATCCGGTACATTAATTACCCTTTACAATTTATTCCTAAATAATAAAATTTCGACCATTTTAAACCTATAAATACTGAAACAGATTCCCAATGATCTCTTGACCTCTTTCTCTCCTTAGAAATAGAAATACGCTGTCTGATGCATATTTATTTTGATCAGATTATGCTGTACTTTTATAGGTGGAACAGCTCCTGCCCAGTGGGAAGATATAACTGGCACCACCAAACTGGCGTATTCCAATGACTGTGCCAGTTTCACCACCAATGTCTCTGCCCGGTGAGTCCCATAGCATGTTGGTTACATATTAGTATATAAATTTTTGATTATTTAGTTATTTGGGTGCCCTAACTAATCCCTGCCATGCGTCTATAATATGCACAGTTCTAATATGCACCCTTTGTATTTTTGATTTACTTTATATGTATTATTTCTATTTATTTCCTATATTAGTCAGTCAACTTTTCTACATTTTTATTTCTTAAACTAAAAAATAACAATAAATAAATGAAAAATTTCATTGTGAATGACAAAATGTAATAATTACATTACACAATATGAGACAAATCCAACATTAAGTTAAACCAAAATTACATTGTAAAAAAAAACAGGGTTCCACACAAGTCATTCATGCTGTCCCAACACAAATCAGTTCAGTTAACATAACTGTCATGTTTACCAGCGAACAACCACCAGATGTCGCTGGTAAACACACACACACTTAGAACTACACTTTCACTCCTTCAGTTTGGCGAGTCTTGTTTATCTGTAAGGTGACATTACAACGCGTTATCCTGGTCTTGTTTTCCCGTGTTTTGATCTTAGCCCTGTTTATCCTTGTCATCCTGTTTAGCCGCCTGCCTTACGACCTATTGCCTGTTTACTGACTACGATTCTGGATTGTCTACATATATCTGTTTGCTCCCGTATTGACCACTGCTTGCCTGACTGTGAATAAACCTGCATATTGGTTCCTACCTTCTGTTGTGAGTGTCACTCCCCGGCGTTACAGAAGACTCGGCCACACAATGGATCCAGCGGGTATCAAGATCATGTGTCTTCGTCAGGAAGCCCGATCAATAGAAGAGCATGTATGAAGTTGTAGTCCAGGAAAAGTGTAGTTCTATGTGTGTGTGTGTTTACCAGCGACATCTGGTGGTTGTTCGCTGGCAAACATGACAATAATAAATTAAAGTGGATTGAACATGAAACAATTCAATTGCCAAAAAAAAAATCTTAAGGCTGCGTTAGCTAAGGGAACACGTGAGAAAAAAAAGGGTGCTAGACAAGTGCTTGATTGTTATGCATGATATATATCTTTGGATGGTGGGAGGAAACCGGAGAACCCAGGGAAAACCCACGCGGACACGGGGAGAATATACAAACTCCTCACAGAAACGCCTACTGGCCTGGTGGGACCAGGGCCGGCAGTGTTCTTGCTGTAGGGATAACAGTGCTAACCACTGGGCCGCCGTGCCAGCCGATCTATGGTAAAGGAGGAGATTGGGCAGGAAGGGGGGGTTTCTTCCAAACGAAGATGAAGTGGACTGAAGACTGTGGTTATTTATAGTAGCTTAGGGCTCAAATGATTGGAAGATAGTGATTAGCTAATGCGAGACCGGCTCTGATAATTCTTAAGCACGTGATCCCCTTGAAATTAGTTTATAAGTAAACCTCACTAAAATGAGTTGTGTTGTGTGCTTTTCTTGTCATTTCTGTACTATAAAATTGTTATACTTTACAATTGGTCTTAAATTGTATTCGGTTTGTGGGATAATATTATTGACCTTTAAGTGTTTTTTAAAAATTAAAAACTGCTTTTATTCTTGCCAAAATAAAACCAATAAGACTTTCTCCAGAGGAAAAAATATTGTAGGAAATACTGTGAAAAATTCCTTGCTCTGTTAAGTGAAGTTTATTCATAAACAAATTTCGAGAAGATCACGTGCTTATGATTGTTTGCAGCTGTTCCAACTTTAGCTAATAACTGATTATCCTATCAGACGATACTTAACTCACTATAAATAACCAGACTTTTCTCATCTCAATATCTTCGTCTCGAAGGAACCCCCCCACCCAACCCTACTTTCCCTCCTTTCAAACGGGCATCACGGTGGCCAGCGATTAGTGCTGTTGCCTCACAGCAAGAATGCCCCTGGTTTAATTCCTTTCCAAACCAGACGGCATTTCTGTGCGGAGTTTGCTCGTTCTCCCCGTGGTCGCGTGGGTTTTCCCCGGGTCCTCCGGTTTCCTCCCACAGTTCAAAAACAAGCACTCTAAATAATTAATCAAAATACATTAGCTAACCTCTGAGTACACCTTACAGTATACATATCTGACACTTAGCTACAACAAGAGGGGGAGTCATCGAGATCTACCTGAGCTCAAACTCCCCTCTCGCCTTGCAACGGGAGGGAGCCCAGGGCTCGAGGATCTCATAAGCTCAGGGCTCTCTCCCGGGACAGCACGCCAAACTAGTTTTACTATCAATCATCAGCTAAGTGTGAACTCTGGAAACATCATTTGGGAAATATTTGAAAAAAAAAATCCCCGGAGGGCGAATAATTTTGACTTTGTGTTTGTGTGGCTCAGATTCTGGCTGGCGGACTGTCCTCGGACTGCGGAGGCCGTGTCCTTTGCCAACCTCCTGTACCGCGAGCTGTCGGCCGTGCCGTACATGGCCAAGTTTGTAGTGTTTGCGAAGATGAATGAAGCTCGCGAGGGTCGACTCCGCTGCTACTGCATGACGGATGACAAGATGGACAAAACCCTGGAGCAGCACGAGAACTTCTCGGAAGTGGCTCGCAGCAGAGACATCGAGGTCATGTGATGTTGTGTTGAATAAGTCGTAAAAGCAGCATGCATGCAGTGCATCCATTGTGTGCATGAATTTATAAGTCAGTGCTATCATTTCTGCAATGTCATTTTCGCCATAAGTTTGTTCCACAGAATAAAATGAATCTAAAAAAAAGGGTAACTGCCACTCTTTCTCTCACAGTTTCTCAAATTGCACATTCATATCTTGCAATCAGGACTGCTCAGAATTACGATTTCAAGTTTTGAGCTTGTTATTGTGATTTAAGCTGGTGTGATTTAACACATTGTGATTTAGCACTTGGATTGCAAGGGAAATGCATGCTATACACTTTATTTGTTTTCTTTTTTCCTAAAAAAATCCACACATCTGTTAAAACTATGAAAATGTTGTGTTATGCATTGCAGGCCAGGAGTTGGATAATGTCACTATCCCTACATGCTGATAGTATATTAGACATGCGCATGATGTCACCATTTAACACAATCATGTTTGATTATAATGGTATTATTTTCAAAGGCTTTTATTAGAAACCTGCTTTTAAAAGTTTGTGTTTTTAGGCCTCTTAAAGGGAACCTATTGTGCCCCTTTTTACAAGATGTGAAGTGAAGTTTCAGCTCAAAATACTGCACAAATTGTTTTACAACTCTTTGAAACAGCCTGTTACGTGTTTTATGATGTTAAAGTGGGATGCTGTAACATTTAAGTGAGACAGGTGTAATGTGTGCGACGGATCAATAATGAGGCAAGGTTCAGTTACTCTCATTTAAAGCTTTTACTGAATAATTGAATTGAAACATGTAACAATAATAAATGGGGGAGAAAAAACAAACAAACAAACAAACATTTATAATTATTATCTTTAAACAAGAACAACGAGTGTAAGCCAAATCAAAGAAATTAACAAAAACAAAACAATCCTTAAATCTAATGTCTAAACTAGGCGTCAAAAAGAAACACAAATAAAAACCGAGATCTTCAGTGTGTACGACACCCGAACTAAACTAATCAAACTACAAAGCTCAAAAAATACACGGGTGGCAAAACACTCAAACTAATCTAACAAAACATCAATCTAAACTAAAACTAAACAAACCGGATAAGTCCGTTAAATCTTAGTTCAGAATCACACAACCATCATCATATGTTACTTAAAGCCAACAAAGTTCAACAAGCAACTCGAATTATCACAGTAACTGAGAGATCACAAAATAGACGAAGCATTTGCACAAACAAATTGCGTGGAGCACAAAGGGTACGCCGAGGCAGGGCGCACACCACACACTGGACTGACAGGGCTTTAAATACTTGCGGCTCGTCCTGGGATTGGTGGAACCGGAGAGCGTCATAATGATGATGGACAGAATAATAAACCAATAAGAAACCTAGGGTTGAGCAAACGGAGAGGAGGGTGAAAAAAAAACTGAAAAAAAAACATAAATCATAACACAGCCCCTTTAGGCTCTGATCCAAATTGTGTTTTTTTGGTGACTGTTGCTTTAAATTAAAATGAGATGCTCTTTTCAAAAGAGGGCGGCGCAACAGATCCCTGTACATCAGCATAGCAGAATATTTAAACCAGTACTAACCTTAAAGGGTCATGACACCCCTCACTCTCGGTTCAGGTCTACGTCAGATTTTTGTCAAAAGTTGCATCATAATGGGCGTGGAGCTCCACGAGCAAAGGGTGAGAGTGGGCGTGGCCTGCAGGGGAGAAGGAGGGGAGCGAACAACTGTTGTCAGTTAGCTCACAAAATGAGACACAAACCGTGAGGAGACGCATGAGTTTAAAGTTTACGAAGTTAAAATGCTAAGAAATAAACAGTAATTGAATGCCCTGCGACATTTGTTATTCATAATTTCATATACACACAACCACAATTTATATAATTTTAAAGATAACGTGTTCATATAAACACTAAATGAGGACTTCTCCCTCAATCCCCGCGTCTGAATGCAGACTCAGTGCA
Organism: Danio rerio; assembly: GCF_049306965.1. Lineage (NCBI taxonomy): Eukaryota > Metazoa > Chordata > Actinopteri > Cypriniformes > Danionidae > Danio > Danio rerio. Next base: position 74,978,644 of record NC_133180.1, on the reverse strand, counting down.
GAAGGTCTCTTGCCTCGTCTATTTTAACCCTTAGCCCTGCTGGTAATCTGGAGGATATCGGCAAAAACAGCAGCACGGCGATGTGTCTAAATGTGAACGAACTCCTGATAAAAGACAGCGTCCGCCATTCTCCAATTCTCGTACTGCTCTCCTGACAAAAATGCTCGCTGCACACAAACAGCTTTGCTGTATCGGCCCTGACAGCATCGCAGGGAAAAACATGCAACAAACCCCGTGGATCATGGAAACAAACACATACGACCCTTCATGAACAGCTAAATACTGTGTGCCGTGGGTCCGTGGACGCGTTCTCACCCAGTCATCAAGGTAGGATCTCACAGCTTGGCACTGGCAGGTCTACCTTGCTTTCGGAAAGCACGCGCAGTCATGAATAATTAAGCCGGCTCTTTTCATAGGATAAGAAAACTCTGCCATGAATAATAATGCGAACTCGACGCGTCATCTTTGCACCTGCAGTTTTGCGCTACGTCACGGATTTTGATCCGCCTCAAAAATAATTTTAAAACCGGAAGCTAAAAATTAGCTGATAAAAGCTCAAATCTATCCAGTTTTCCCCACAATTAAAGCTAACAGGTGCTAACACTGTCTTAACTGATGCTCAACACACACAAATCTGTTAAAATCTCAAAAAAAAAAAAAAGTACTGGAGGGTCTTTAAAGGGACTAAGCCAAAATGAAAATGAATGAAGGTGAGGGAAAGCATTTAACCAATACTCATATGTGGATCTTTCCCCAAACAAGTATAGTGAAGTAGAATTAAACTCAAACTTCATTCTCCGCTCTGGAACAAAAAGCCGACATGAATAAAATCCACAGCTACATTTGTATTTTTAATAATCTGAAAGATTTGACATTACTATGAAGGCTGAGAGAGCTCAAACCTGCTGCAAGTTAAGAAAACAAAGGCAAATACATTAGAAAAGCATGCTCACTCTAAACAGGAATCAGCCAGGTCTATCACTTCTTGGAGTCCCCGACACATTTCCGTTGTGGTTAGACCTATTTGTAGTACATTTCTGTATTTGCATTGGTTTGTGTTGTCACACTGAAGGATTTCCCAATTTACTAGTGCTTTCCTACATGCATGCCTGTTTTTTTTTCCATTTTGCAGCCACCATACATTACAGAGTGCTCTACAAAGATTCCCATATACAACTTTGACATGTGACAATGTATGCAAATTACATATATGACATACAAGATCATTGCTGCCTCCAATTTGCATACTTATACTACACCTTAAAAGTGTGTACTTTTTTTGTGAAGGAAAAGTATATACTTTTGAGTGTGTCGGAATAGTTTTGCAAGCTTTGTGACATACTTCTTACTCGTTAACAGATGATTATGATCAGTCGTATGCTTGGTTATGAGCATCAATCATCCACACCTTATTGGAGAAGCAGCAGCAGGTTAATCTTTAATTCACAAGTCATTTCATGCAGAGAAATCTCCTCAGGTCTTTGGATATTTATGCATTCAGACGTTAATGTCCAAACACGTCTTTATACAAGTTCAGTATTGCTGTTGCAGATGAAACACAAAACAGAACACGTGGTTTAAACATGTTCCAGTTGGCCAGGTATTATTTAACAGTCATACAAACATCTTTATCGTAGCCTTTCTGCTTGACGGTTGGTTTCGCGTGGCCACCATGTTTCTAGTCTATTTACACTTTTTATCTTCATTTGTAGTTCTAATCGAATTCATGTCCAACAAGTAATGTATTGTGGGCAATATCAGCGGTTAGAGTATGGACACTTCTACACCTAAGATTTTTACCGGAAATAGTAAACCATCCAGGAACCTTTGGCATACTATTTTCAAAATACTACGATTTGGGACATACTAATTCAATTTTCGAATACTATTTAAGGTGAATGGTATGCGAATTGGGACGCAGCACATGTTTGGATTTCACATAAATTACATATATGCAACATATATTTCAAAATGTAAAAAAATAGCTATATTTTTTTAACTGTTGGAATTAGAAATATATACATTATATCAGGGGTCACCAATCTCGGTCTTGAAGGTCCGGTGCCCTGCAGGGTTTAGCTCCAACTTGCCTCAACACACCTGCCTGGGTGTTTCAAGTATACCTAGTAAGACCTTGATTAGCTTGTTCAGGTGTGTTTGATTAGGGTTGGAGCTAAAATCTGCAGGACACCGGACCTCCAGGTACAAATTTGGTGACCCCTGCTCTATATGTTCAAATTTATAAGCTATAATTATATATATATATATATATATATGTCAGATCAGATTTCCTTATGAGTTAATGTTTCTTATTGACTTTTAAAAGATAATGTTAATTGCTAAACTGCAACTTTTAGATGCATCTCCTGTAAGCCTAAATCTCCCCATGTGTGTGTGTGTTCTGTAGGTGATGGAGGGAATGCCGCTGTATTTGGAGTGTTCAGGAAACTTGGTTCCTATAAGAAAAGCAGCCCAGCAGCCTCGCTGTTTCAGCTTCCAGGCCTTTAAAGACAACAGACTGCCTGTGTCCGTCAAGGTAAAGTAAATTGCATGCACTACAGTATTTGTATGCTCAAAAATCCCAGACTAACTTATTAGGCCATTTAAGGATTACAGGAATCTTTTGTCCAGAATTGCAATGTGAGCCTGGCTTTAGGGCAGCACGGTGGCTCAGTGGTTAGCACTGGCGCCTCACAGCAAGAGGGTTGCTGGTTTGAGTCCCGGTTGGGCCAGTTGGCATTTCTGTGTGGAGTTTGCATGTTCTCACCGTGTTCATGTGGGTTTCCTCCTGGTGCTTCGATTTCCACCACAGTCCAAACACATGTGCTGTAGGTGAATTGACTGAACTAAATTCGACTTAGTGTATGAGTGTGTGTGTAAATGTGAGTGTGTGTTTCCCAGTACTGGGTTGTGGCTAGAAAGGCTGCGTAAAATGTGCTGGAATAAATGGCATTTCATTCTGCTTTGGCTACCCCTGATAAATAAGGGACTAAGCTGAATGAATGAATGAATGAAAGAATGAAAGAATGAATGAATGAATGAATGAATGAATGAATGAATGAATGAATAAGTGAGCCTGGCTTTAAGAGACTTTAAATGTGTCAGCCATCGCTAGGGTTTACAGAAAATGGGCCATAAAAGATACTAGTTTAGAGAATTAGTTGTGTGGGTGAAACTGGCTTGAGGTCAGAGGAGAAACCCCAGACTGGTTTAAGCAGATGGAAGAATCAATAGAACTCAAAAGAAATTTTTCGCACAATGTCTAGTTCTGTCTTCTAAACTAAATATATGTTCACAGAGACACAATGGTTGTTGACCTTGATAGAGCATTTGTGTGGAATAAGGCATTTGCCATTTAGTATTTTTAAAATATTAAATACCTGTATCATAATCACTCGTTTGTGCTTAATTTATCTCTATCTCAGGTGAGGGACAGCAGTAAAGACCCCTCTGGCTTTTTGTCTTTCTTGCGCAAGTCAACCAAATATGAAGACAGCCAACACGTGCTGTGCAACCTCAACGTGACCATGCCGCCGTGCATTAAGGTACTAAAGACAATAGTTGACGAACACTGTTTTCTTATGTGCGATGTGCTAGTAAGTTCTTTGTGAACGTAAATTGTCTGCAGAATTTCAAAAAAATCAGAGTATCTTGAGCATCTGACTAATCAGAGCAGAGTAGAGCAATCTGACCAGTCAGAGCAGAGTAGAGTAAAACCCTCTAATCAGAGCAGAGTACAGTAACCTGACCAAAAAGAGCAGAGTAGAACCATCTGACCAATCAAAGCAGAGTAGTGCAATCTGACCAATCAGAGCAGAATACAGCATCTGACTCATAAGAGCAAAGTCATCTGTCCAAAAAGAGCAGAGTAGAACCATCTGACCAATCAGAGCAGAGTAGAACCATCAGAGTGGAGTATAGCAACCTAATCAATAAGAGCTGAGTACAGTCATCTGACCAATCAGAGCACAGTAGAGCCATCTGACCAATCAGATCAGAGTAGAACGATGTGACCAATTAGAGCAAATGAGAACCATCTGACCAATCAAAGCAGAGTAGAATCATCTGACCAATCAGATCAGAGTAGAACCATCTGACCAATCAGAGCAGAGTACAACCATGTGACCAATTAGAGCAAAGTAGAATCATCTGATCAATCAGAGCAGATTAAAACCATCAGAGCAGAGTAGAGCAATCTGACCAATCAAATCAGAGTAGAGCCATTGGTCCAATCAGAGCAGAGTAGAACCATCTGACCAATCACAACAGAGTAGAACCAATCAGAGCCGTGCAATCTGACCAATCAGATCAGAATAGAACCATGTGACCAATCAGAGCAAAGTAGAGCAATCTGACCAATCAGAGAAAAGTAAGACCATCCCACAAGTCAATACAGAGTAGAGCCATCTGTCCAATCAGAGAAGAGTAGAACCATCTGACCAATCAGAGCAGAGTAGAACCATCTGTCCTATCAGAGCTGAGTAGAACCATCAGAGCGGAGTAGAGTAATCTGACGAATCAGATCAGAGTAGAATCATTGGTCCAATCAGAGCACAGTAGAACCATCTGACCAATCAGAGCAGAGTAGAGCCATCTGACCAACCAGAGCAGAGTAGAACCATCAGAGCGGAGTAGAGTAATCTGACCAATCAGATAAGAGTAGCACCATCTGACCAGTCAGAGCAGAGTAAAGCCGTCTGACCAATCAGAGCAATTTGACCATACAGCAGAGCCATCTGGATGAGGATAGACATCTCCATAAGTTTTAAGGATATACATAAAAATAAAAGTATTCATATAATATTATTTGCAAAAAAGTTGCTTTATTGGTTACAGAGACCAACCGTAAGGGTCCTGTATTGTTTATGACAATAAGAAAGCAGGTAGCAACGGATGAGAAAACTATTTAAGTTGGATATGTCCTGAGGAAAAACAAATGTTATGATTCTGATTCTGATATAAGGATAACATTAAAACAGCTCTGACCAGAAGACCTGCGAAAGTAAAAACATTAAAAACATCTGTTTAACTCTGCAGTTGTCCTCTAACAGAGCGTTTCTCTTCATCTGACAGATTATGGGCAGCGATGAGCGGAGGAGGACTCTGACTCCTCTGGCTCTCAGAGAAAGATACAGCGCTCTGAATGAACCGGCAATGGGTAAGACGGCTCCCACACTGACTTCTCCTGCATGTTAAGCCCCCAAATCTCATACAACCTTTGCCTGACCCTGCTTTGAATAAGATGTGAGCTGCAGCATCAGATTTGCTGAACTCTTGAGCCAATGATGGTCTGGTTTCTGCAGCATCACTGAGCGCCATGGAAAGGACGGAGTTAAAGATGGCTTTAATAGCTGAACAGCTAGGCCTGAGCTGGGCTGGTGAGTGTGAGGGTTTGGATGCACCTTCTTTTCGCTTAACATGCTTAAACTGCCCATGTCTTGTCAACACATCTCTGGTTTCCATGTGTCTGTTGCATAGCGAATACAAAATGTTTTGACAAGTCATTCACTGTAGGATCTAAATTTCACAAAGTCTAGCATGTGCAGATGAGATTTCATTCTTTGGCTTTACAACAGATCATTTTGCACAAGCTAAACTTTTTTTTCATGCTATACGCACTGTGAAAATATCTGTAAAACAGCAGTTTTCTGTATTTTGTGTATCATCTTTTTATTTTTTCCAGATTGATTTATACTTTTGAATTGCATTATGACACCTTGATCTTTGTTCTAACAACTTTTAACCTTGAAAAGTTTGAAAAAGTGACTTTTATTAACATTTTTAATAGTTTAAAGCAAGGGTATTAGACTACCGACTTGCGGTCAAAAATTAGGGTAAGGGTAATTAGGCAAATTATTATATAACGATGGTTTGTTTTGTAGACAATCGAGAAAAAAAATAGCTTAAAGGGGGTAATTTTTACCTTAAAATGGTGTTAAAAAATTAAAAACTGCTTTTATTCTACCCGAAAAAGACTTTCTCAAGAAGAAAAAATATTATCAGACATACTGTGAAAATGTCCTTGCTCTGTTAAACATCATTTGGGAAAGGCGTGCGTTAGCGTCCCACCAGTGCTGATATACAGCCATAGCACACTGCTACGAGTGTGATATTACGTTTATACAACAGTTCGACGGCACAATCTTGTACATACAAAAAATAAAATCAAACACAGAGTCTAAAACCCTTCTGTATTAGGAACTACTTTCTTCCACCATTCATTCACATCTGCAGCTGACGTCAGAACAGCAGAAGCTGTTACTAATTCACCAACGTCACTTTAGAGCTAGTGTTTGAATGACTCTATAATGTAATGTGAAGCGTCGCTTCTGGTGTGTGACCCCCTTAAGGTGATGACAAAACAGCAAATTTTGCTCACATTTTAAGATTATAAGACTGAACGTGACATGAAATCCCATTCGTCTACAGAGATTACTCACCAGACTGCTGTTGTGTTTGCGATAAGGAGGGACAAGGCTGAATTCAGCTTCTTATTCGCAGCTTCTTATTGACTCTATCCGGTCCACCTTAAAACCACGAGGCTTCTGTTTTTCCAGCTTTTTTATTCGCGCTCAAGAGAACACACTGAGCAAGGGCTTATTATGTGGTTCTCGTCGCCGACGAGCTGTCAGAAATTGTAAATATTTTAAAATAGGCACTATTCTTACAAATAAACTGCATAGTTGCAATCTGAACAACTACATTCTTGACTAGAAAAGCCTCAAAAGTACATTTTGTTGTCTAACAACAGTAACATTTGTCAAACTGTAGCCTGCTTTTTTTCTTTGTTGTAGTTTTATAAAAAAAAAAAGAAAGATACCGAGAAGGGTAATTGCCAGTAAAGTTACTAAAGTTACTCAATCTGCTTTCTGCTCTTGTGCTTTTGGTTGAGTACAATTGAATTGGACAGAATAATAATTAATGTTATTATGCCTATTATTAAATTGTGGTACTTTTATAGCAGCTTAAACGTCCCCTTCAATATGTAGAACAACAAACAAAAAGAAGCTTTGACTGCATATACTCTGGCGAAGAGTGACTGAGTGCATCAATTACATCAGGTTTCCACTATTTTTGTTATGCTTAAATGTTAAAGCGGCCCTCCTATGAATTGTCAGTCACTGATATGCCCCCTCACCCCTCAATTTCAGTTTGAGACCTCTGTTTTAAAGTGATATATTTTCTGGGTTTTGTGCTACAAACAACTTGCTATACAACAACATTTTCTGTTATTTTATAGACTTGAAAAATTATTCTCCCCCCTTTTAATTTAATTTAAATTTTTTTTATATTTCCCAAATGATGTTTACCAGAGCAAGGACATTTTCACAGTATGTCTGATAATATTTTTTTTTTCTGCAGAAAGGCTTATTTGTTTTATTTCGGCTAAAATAAAAGCAGTTCTTAATTTTTTAAAATCATTTTAAGGACAAAATTATTTGCCCCTTCAAGCTATTTTTTTAGCTATTTAGTCTACAGAAAAAAACAACGTTATACAATAACTTGCCTAATTACCCCAACCTGCCTAGTTAGTCTAATAACCCTAGTTGAGCCTTTAAATGTCACTTTAAGCTGTATAGAAGTGTCTTGAAAAATATCTAGTCAAATATTATTTACTGTCATCATGGCAAAGATAAAATAAAACAGCTATTAGAGATGAGTTATTAAAACTGGTTACAGAAATTGGTTAAAAAAAATAAACAGGGGGCTAATAATTCTGACTTCAACTGTTTATATATATATATATATATATATATATATATATATATATATATATATATATTTATATTTATATGTATGTATGTGTGTATTATATGTATTTCTTATACATTATATTATATTTCAAACTACTAAAATGTCATCAAAAGTCACTTTGTTAAACTGTAGAGTTGATATTTCAACATCAAAAGTCAACAGAGCAGAGATCAACATCCCATAATGCAATTCGCAACCATAAATAAACTTGTGAATCACAAACTGCAGAATCTATTCATCAACAGATATCTTTACAGTGTGGGGAGCCATTCATGCACCCTGATGATGGATCAAATGACAAATCAATAATCAATTAATATTTAGATTAGAAATTTGAAAGCGTTCCAGATTGTTGAAAGTCATACGATAACATTTACACTATTAATAAAGCAATCATTGGTTTTGTTTATAATACAAGTGTAGATGAGTGTATGGACAAATAGTAGCAAAATTATGAATCAATATCAGCTTTTCAGACCTAAAACTAAAGATCATATTAAATAAATTTGAATAAATGAATAAATTAGTATATCTTAAGATATAGGGTGACATGGTGGCACAGTGGTTGGCAATGTCACCTTACAGCAAGAAGGTCGCTGGTTCAAGTCCTGGCTGGGTCAGTTGGGATTTCTGTGTGGAGTTTGCATGTTCTCCCCGTGTTGGCGTGGGTTTCCTCAGGGTGCTCCGGTTTCCCCCACAGTCCAAACACATGCACTGAATAAGCTAAATTGTCCGTATAGTGTATGAGTATGTGTGTGAATGCAAGAGTGTATGGGTGTTTCCCAGTGATGGGTTGCAGCTGGAAGAAAACACACAAAATAATTAAGAAACTTAACTGAATGAATGAATGAATGAATGAATAGTATTTTACAGGAGCTAGGGCTGATCATTTGGTCTTCAACTGTATGTTAAATTGACATTTTATACTGTATTTTATTGTTTGTTTTGTTTGTATCTCCTGCTTACACATCATTGCTTTAACATTTAAAAGCTTCAGAAAGATTTCAAATCTAATATTTTTGGAAGGAGAATCAAATTGGTACAACAAATTCAAATACAAATTGGTATAACACTATAGCAGAGAAAAGTCCAATCATTAGTTTTGTCCGTTTTTTTTTTTTTTTTTGACACTGATTTACAATTCATAGTTATCTAAATGCAATTTAGGTTTGTTTACTCGTTCTTTATCCCTCAATGTATACGGCCTGTATATGATTGATTACTGATTTGTCAAATAATTGATTAGGCCAAAATTAATCGCGATTAATTGCATCCAAAATAAAAGTTATTTTTGACCTAATATGTGTGTGTGCGCTGTTTATTTATTATGTATATAAAAATACACAAATATATTTGATAAAATGTTTATTTACATTTACATATAAATATTTAGATATAAGCTATATACATCATACAGGGTGGGCTATTTATATTGATGCACCTTAATAAAATGGGAATGGTTGGTGATATTAGCGTCCTGTTTATGGCACATTAGTGTATGTGAGGGGGCAAACTTTTTAAGATGGGTGGTGACCATGGCGGCAATTTTGAAGTCGGCCATCTTAGATCCAACTTTAGTTTTTTTCAATAGGAAGAGGGTCATTTGACACATCAAACTTATAGGGAATTTCACAAGAAAAACAATGGTGTGCTTGGTTTAACGAAACTTTATTCTTTCATGAGTTATTTACAAGTTTCTGACCATCTGAGCCCATTTCAGCGCATTCACACTTCTCAAACAATCTGGGAAAGGCCTGGGCATGATTTGGATAGCATAGTGTGAGTACGCCCTAAAGTGTATAGCGAGAGATTAGGCGTCGATTACATACATTTCTGCTGTTTCAAAGCACTGCACCGCTCCCACACACCAGTAATTAATCTAAAATACAATCGTAATTAATTGTTAAAAAGGTTTTGAACCATACTAAAGTGTATTAGCATATTTTTTACAACTATCTTTAAAGAAAACCACTGCATATTGTAGTTTAGTGTTTAACGGAGGCCAGCTGCAGCCATAAGCCCCTTTCACACAGTGATACCGGTAAATATATGGAAAATTTCCGGAACGACTTTACCGGTAGATTCAAAATAGCGCTGTTCACACAGGCGAGGACGTTCCGGAATTTTTCCGGAAAAGAGCGTTCACACATCCATTCCAAACTAGCGGTAAATTCTGACATCATTACCCAGAAATGAGCTCTAAACGGCTGCGCTTGTGTTTGTAAACATTTGACTACATTACAAACTCTGTGGATGGATCAGTATTGTGAACAACTTCGATGAAAACATATAGAGAAACACTTTCGCATGTCGAGATGTACATGATATGTGTGTGTGCTGGCGCTCATCATGGGCACACGCAAAGCTTGAAGATAAACAAACATTGGCTTATCATAAGCATCTTATCGTTAATTATTTACACGGTTGGCATTAAGATGAACATATTAACGTTATCTGACTAACCAGCCTGATCTCACGAGAAAACGTAAGTATTTTACGTTTTGCCAGTTTATTGGCAAAGAGTTTAGTCGTACAAAATGGTACGATTTTAAAAAGGAGGCGTGGCACCTAACCCCACCCCTAACCCCAACCGTCATTCGGGGATAAGCAAATCGTACTAAATTGTATGAATTAGATCGTACGAATTCATACGAATCAGCCACTAAATGAAAAAGTTACGAATTGCCGTGAGATTGTGTTGGACTAACATCCAGCAAGTAAATGTGTCTGGTAAAATATTCAAAGGCTTTTATTCTCATAAACCGTGCGGATGTGAATTCCCTTTAAGACCCAGCTGAGTCGCGCCAAAAGCGCATTCGCTATTTACAGGACGCAAAGTAAGTCTAAGTGGAAAAAATGAGCATTTCACAAGCAAACAGTGAACAGTAAACAGTTTTTTAACAGAACTGGTAAACAGAGCATCTACTGCGTGAGAATGAAAGATAATGGATCTACTTTCGCTCTTGGAAAGGGAAACCTTTACGCACAGACATCAATTAGCCTATAAATAAATACTTTTGTTTGTTAAGCGCAAATATTTGTTTCAAAACTATTTCTAAATTCAGTTCTAATTTCCAGCAAACAAATAAATGAACAATAATAACAAAGTGTGTTCAAAAACCTGAGTTATATCCTAAAACACATGCTGTGCCCCATATGGTCTAAAACCTGACAGGTGGGCAAATCTAAGCTTGTTTTTAATAAAACAAATATAAATATGGATATAATAAATAATACTGCTAATAATAATAACATTATACAAAAGCAAATTGTTATGAATGAACTAAAAAAGCCTCCCGAGATGAAGAAGACATAAAAGTAGTGATTTTTCATATTTATGTAGGCTAGAAAATAATATGTTTTGTAATATTTTAGTCTTTTATATTTATATTCTATATCTATTCTTATTATGTCCTATATATATCCTTAATATTTACATTTTTTCATATGTAAAGATATTTATTGCTCTCTTGTGTGTATTAAGCAGTGTGTAAGCGAGGTGCAACTCTGCGCTGGAGTTTAGACCGGGTTAGTTTTGGTCTAATGAAAAATCTATTATAGATTCTCAAAATAGCAACGCGCCAGCGGTCCACCTCAGAACGCCTTCCTTTTTAGACCAGAACGCCTATGGGCGCACAAATGAGCGCTAATGCATTTGCTATTTAAACAGCGTAGCGCAACGCCTCAAAACGACTCTTGCGCCAAGCTTAAACTACCAAAAGACTACTGCGTCACGCCTTGCGCCACACTGCGCCGGGTGTATGATAGGGCCCATTGTGTTTATATTACTATTGTTGTATTTCTACATAATTGAGTTGGTCAGTTGTGAATGTTGTGACATTATTGCAACACAGTGCTTTCCCTCACTTTAACCAGAAGAGGTCCTCATCGAGCTCTAATTTAGAAAGCTTTAAGTAACAAACCTTTTTCGAACCTTTAACGAGTCGAGCGCTTCACTGGTTCAGAAAGCTTCATTTCCCCATCACTACTCATTTACGCTGAGCATATACATAATATATATATAACACACACATTTATTATATCTCAAAACAAACTTTTATTCTGGATGCCATTAATCATGATTAATGTTCGCCCAGCACTATTATTTATATAAAAGTCTTTTATTGAGTGGCACAAATTTGGTCATACTTCAACTAAACTGTGCTTAATCTAAAATCAGCCACTGGAATGAGTGATGAAGCATGTTCATTCATGCCGCGGCGTAATGTCTCCTGTCTAATTCCTGTGCAGAGTTGGGACGGGAACTGCAGTTTAATGTAGATGAAATAAATAAGATCCGTGTGGAGAATCCCAACTCCCTTTTAGAGCAGAGCTCAACGCTGCTCAACCTGTGGGCCGCCCGAGAGGGGAAGAGAGCCAAAAGTGAGTGCCCTAGCGTCCATTCACTATGATCCTTTAAGAATACCTCGATTATCTGTGTGAGCTTTTTTCATCTGTCTCATGTGACGTAACTGTATGAACATGCTGCCATATTTGTTGCTATAGAAGTACTGGCATGCTTTTAATGTGCAATGCTGTGGGCCACGACTCAATTGTTTCAACTTCATAAAGTTAGTTGCCAGGTTGTGGAATGTGAATTAGCATTGCGCAACTAACGAGCTAGCTGTCTTGCTGTGCTTCGGGTCCTGCTGTCCTGCAGTTTCCTCCCTTTCTCTATCCTTTCATCCTCTAAACTTACAGTGGAAAAATCGTATGTGCTATCTATTTTTAAAAAGTTCAAATGAAGTATTTCTCATAAAGTAAGCCTCAGTTTTTAAATTAGCTTGAAGTTGTTATGAAATCAACATGTACTCTTATTATATTTATATGTATGTTCTTGTTGTAAACAGTGTATCATGTATTATGTAGTAAAAATTCATTTGACCCCATGAACTTTAATCAAACACCATAACATTCCCTTCCTCCTTAAAACAACTTTCCTGGTCACATGGGATTCCATGAGGGTGGGGCTATCAGTCCTTTATGGTGGGGCTATCAGTAATTTAGGGCGGGGCAATTAGTAATTTAGGGCAGTACTATCGGTCATTTGAGGCTGGTCTATCCAACATTTAGAATGGGGCTATCAGTGCTTTAGGACATGGCTATCCGGCATTTAAGGTGGGGTTATAACTCCTTTAGCGCAGGGTTATCGGCCGTTTAGGGCTGGGCTATCTGATATTTAGGGTGAAGCTATCAGTCCTTTAGGGTGGGGCTATCTGTCCTTTAGTGCTGTATTATAAATCATTTAGGGTGGGGCTATCAGTCTATTAGGGCGTGGCTATCTGGCATTTAAGGTGGGGTTATCACTCTTTTAGTGCGGGGTTATCGGTCGTTTAGGGCAGGGCTACCTGACATTTAGGGTTGGGCTATCAGTCCTGTAGGGTGGGGCTATCGGGCATTTAAGGTGGGGTTATCACTCTTTTAGTGCGGGGTTATCAGTTGTTTAGGGCGGAGCTACCTGACATTGAGTGTGGGGCTATCAGTTCTTTAGGGTGGGGGTATCAGTTCTTTAGGGTGGGGCTATCTGTCCTTTAGTGTGGGGTTTTGAGTAATTTAGGGTGGGGCTATCAGTCCGTAAGTGCGGGGCAGTCTGGCATTTAGGGTGGGGCTATCCAGCATTTAGGGTGGGTCCTTTAGTGTGGGCTATAAGTCATTTGGGGTGGGGCTATCAGTCATTTAGGGTGCATTTAAGGTGGGGTTATCACTCTTTTAGTGCGCGGTTATCAGTCGTTTAGAGCAGGGTTATCTGACATTTATTGTGGTGCTATCAGTCCTTTGGGACGGGGCTATTTGTTCTTTAGTGTAGGGTTATAAGTCATTTAGGGTGGGGCTATCAGTCCTTTAGGGTGGGGCTGTCTGGCATTTAGGGTAAGGCTATCAGTCTTTTAGTGCGGGGCTATCGATCATTTAGGACATGCCTTACGGTAGGTGTTTAGTTTGTGCTCTGACTTCATCCATCCATTTTAACACCCGTCTTTCAACACTGCCATTTCACCCAATTATATATGTGAGTGTATGCGGAATCAGACAAAAATACGACCTCTGGAAGACAGTTACCAGCCTCTGAAATGAGAAGCAGATTCAGAGTTATAAAAATCCACATGAGGTGTTTTTTATTTTGTGAACAATTCAAATATTAAAAGCGTAAACATTAGCTGTAATGATTGATCTTCACGCTCCTGTTGATGTCGTCAATCTGGCAACCTGCATGTGCATCCAGTTGTCTTCAGAGGTGCCTGGTAAAAAAAAAAAAACTTTTTCTGATAATTACAATCACAATATTCTGATTATGGACTGGCAATCCAACATATTGTACCTTTAATGTCGCCTCTTATAGGGTATATGTTTTTTCCTCTACCGTTAAACTTTCAGTGAAAGGGTAAACTATTTTCAGTTTCATACGGCTCGTTTTACAGCATAAATGTTGTAATGTAATTAAATTATAATCTGTTCATTAGACATAAGTTAGACATTAGACACTCATTTAGTTGTTCAAGCTTAAAATGAGATGAAAAGCTGTTTAAAATCATTTTTACTTACCCAATCAAAAAAAACAAAAAACAAAATCATATCAGTTATTTCTTAGCCAAGTTGTAAAAATAAGCAAACCTTAGTTGCATACAACTTTTTGAAAACATAATTTAGAAAAATAATACTATAATAAACTAAAAAACCTTTAAATAAATGATATTTTAAGAAAGATAATAAAAATATAAAGGTATTTAAATGAGCTATTATAATATTAGTTAAATAAAGATTTTTTAGTTGGTGATTAGATGAGTGTTGACCTAATTAAGTAGCTTTACATGGACAAATTAAAATGAAAACATATTTAAAGTGGCCTAAAATAAGGCCTAAAATTTATATGTATATATATATATATATATATATATATATATATATATATATATATATATATATATGTTTTTTTAGTTTAAGACTTTTTAAGTCCCAGCAGACGGCCTGTTTAAATGATCCCTTTGTTTATTAAAAGTGAGCCAATTTAGTCTCAACATGTATTAAATTAGTACAGTTACAAGTATACAAATAGTAGTAAATAGAGTTGATGTTAATATGTTAATTAAATTCAAAATATACGTCTACATTACTCAAGTATACTCAATAAAATTAACTTGAAGTATTCATCTTTTAGATTGAGGTAAAGCTGGTTTTATATTTGTACATTCGTTCAGTGACAACTTGCGACATGCTCCCTTAATTGTTTACCATGGTACTTTAAATATACAGTCTGAAATCACAGGCAAGTATGTCTTTAAAGCAACATTAGCACTAATTAATTGACAGTGAACAATGTTTGATAGTCACTGGCTGCTAATATGATTCCAGAATTTGCAAATACCACTTTTCTAAAATGATATTATTAAGGAGAAAGTCTGAATGTGTGAATATAAAGCCAACTTTACCTCAATATCTGGTTTGATATAGTTAGTTTTGGACTGGTTTTTCCCTGATGGCGATGAATATGGTGGCTGTAAAGAAATCGGTCACGTGACTGAGACAGATTCATCCACAGTACATCTTGCTTTGATTAACAAAC
Source organism: Danio rerio (assembly GCF_049306965.1). Lineage (NCBI taxonomy): Eukaryota > Metazoa > Chordata > Actinopteri > Cypriniformes > Danionidae > Danio > Danio rerio. The sequence goes on along the minus strand of NC_133180.1, from coordinate 74,963,331 downwards.
TGAATAGAGATTTGTGCACTTAACCCCAAATTATTGTCTTTGCTAATAGTGTCTTGAAATCCTTTGGTTTTGTCAGTGGCGTGTCTCTGTCCTCATCCTTTATGTCCAACTACCCTGTCTTCCCCTTCTCCATTTCTCCACCATCTGTGTGTCTCTCACCACTCTAGTGGACAGCCTGTACGTGGCCCTCAAGAGCATCGACCGAGTGGACATTGTGAACATGATGGAGGGCCAGGGAGGACCACCGGCGGGTCAGCAGGGGGGCTGGGAGCAGGACGCTTCTAGGTCTAGGCATCACGACCGAGACCATCTCTCACCTGGAATCACAAATGGTAAGAGAGAGACATTTGCTTTGCACTCGTCTTCACTTTATCCCACATAATCCGCTGCTGGCTCTTCCTCTCATCCAGCTGATATCTGAAGCTCAATCTTCCCTAAATCTGTCCCTCTATATGTTTAGCCGTGAATCTAACATTTCCTCTTTCGATTCCGACGTCACCAGGACCAGACCTGAAGACACCCCTCCAGAATTATGTTGATATTCTCTTGTAGACTGTCTGAATTGGAAATGTTTTCAAAAATTGTATAAAATATCCTCTCGTTCCCATGTAAACTGGGTATTTTTTTTAGACATTTAGTACAATAAAAAAAAATTATTCACTTTATTTGCTGATTTTTCCTAAGGTAAGTGGTTTCTATGGTCTGATATTAAGTGAACAAATGTTCAGTAATGTTTACATTCAATAAATGTTTAGTAATGTTTAACCTAATTTGTTTGCTTAAATTCAGCCCATATTAATTGTTTTGCAACCACTTACCTTAATCTAATAATTTTCTAATTTTCAGTGTGCACTTATAGAAATCTGATACTGTAGTGTAACATATATATATATATATATATATATATATATATATATATATATATATATATATATATATATATATTGAATTTTACATATACAAAATGTCTCATATATGCAACATATATTTTGAAATATTGCAAAAATGGCTTACAAATATGTTTATTTCAACTAATGGAAATACAAACATGTACAAATATATTAGCTATAAATAAGCAATATCACACGAGTGGCAGTGCAATATGGCTGTAAATGGGAAGTGGGAAGCAAGCTTGCGGCATCGAGTCAACCCATGCTTTCCACCAGTAAGGGATGCAGCGATTATAGTTTTTGGTTGTATAGTCTGAGGACTAATCACGGTTTTACGGTTATTATGCATAAAACTACTAGTTTCTAAAATCACATGAAAACTCCTTATATTTTAAAGTGTTATTTATTGCTGCTCAGTAACCAAATAATACTGTACAACACAAAATAATAATAATGCGCAAACAATAGTCCATTTCTCCTTGGACTTAAAAATAAGTGAGATAAGTTTCTGACGTTTAAACAAGTAATAATTTTATACTGAAAATACATTTTAAAAATGAACAAATAAATGAATAAACAAACAAATAAGTAAACAAATAATAAATAAACAAATAAAAAACTAATAATTAATAAATAAACAAATAAATAAATAATAAATAAACATATAAATAACATATGAATAAAATAAATAAATGAATAAATAACAAATAAATAAATAAATAAATAAATAATAAACAAAAAAAACAAATAAATAATTAATAAATAAACAAATAAATAAATAATAAATAAACAAGTAAATGACACATAAATAAAAATACATAAAGAAATAGCAAAGAAATAAATAAATAATAAACAAAAAAGAATAAATAATAAATAAACAAATAAATAAATAATAAATAAACAAATAAATAATAAATAAATAAACAAAAATAAATAAATAAACAGTATATGTCTAATGTAAATCTATTAAAAGTATTTTCTCAAGTAAATGTAAGTATTTCTCTTTTAAAGAGAACAAATGTAGTTAAAGCGCTGCTGGATGTCTGTCTAAAAGGCACTTTAGAGCAACCATATTACAAAAATGTTCGGTATTATTAGTTTGTATTTTTTCTTTTTTGGATGCGAGCAGAAATGTGTATAAAAATCCCAATATGCGAACACAAGCTGTGCGCCTCCATTGGAAGCGAATTTGCGCATGCAAAAGATGCAAAATGTGAACGGCCCTTAACTTTGTTTAGTTGCAGCAGTTTTGTTTCATGCCACGGTGTTGAGAAGCCTTTACAACTAATAAACCTTGACGAATTAAACCGCGGTTAATAGTGAAATTGTTTAATCATTGCATCCCTACCACCAGTGATGATATACAGCCATATCGCACTGCAACGAGTGTGATATTAGGTTTGTACAACAGTTTGACGACACAATCGTGTATATAAAAAAGAAAATCAAACTCTGAGAGTCTCAAAAACTCTTTTGTACAAGGAACTACTTTCTTCCGCCACTTATTCATATCTGCAGCAGACGCCAGAACAGCAAAAGCCATTGCTCTTCACAAACGTCACTTCAGAGCGGGTATTTCAATGATTCTCTTGCGTAATGTCTAAAATGATGACAAAACAGGTGATTATTGCTCACATTTTAAGATTATATGGCTTAATGGCATGAAATGCCATCAGTCTAGAGATATCCCAGTATTTCTCTGTTGCAATTTCACAATAATGAACAGCAAAAAAGCAAACACTACCAGATTACTATGGTATAAATACAGCACTACATACAAAATACAAAAGAAAGAGATTGACTTAGAATGTCACTAACCTAATTTATAATGATTTGTTCAGCTGTAGTTTAAAACTTACTCTGAGAAAATGCTGTTTTTCTCCCCTGAGGACTGATTATGCGGTCTTTGTTGCCATCTTGTGACGGAACGTCAACCGTCCCTTTCTTTGGTCTGCTCAGACAGGCTAATGGCAGCCGATGAACTGAATCCGATGCTCTGAAATTATAAATATTTTAAAATAGGCACTATCCTTATAAATAAACTGTAAAGTTGCAATCTAAACAACTACATTCTTGACTAAAAAAAGCCTCAAAAGTACATTTTGTTGTCCAACAACTGCAATATTTGTCAAACTGTAGAGTATCCTCTGCTTGTAGCTCTATGTAGGCGGAGTAATACAAGAGTGAAGAGGCTATACGAGTGCTCTTATTTGCAGAATATTGCACGACTATCAGCCAATCAGATTCAAGAATTGTTCTTATATGGCTGTATATGAACATGAACTTATACTATGTATAAATATTTTTGCCATGATGGTAGTACATAATATTTTACTACTTTACTAGTTACTTTTCAAGACACTTCTTTAAAGCTTAAAGTGACATTTAAAGGCTTAACTAGGTTAATTAGGTTAACTAGACAGGTTAGGGTAATTAGGCAAGTTACTGTATAACGATGGTTTGTTCTGTAGATTATCGATAAAAATATGTAGCTTAAAGGGGCTAATAATTTTGACCTTAAAATGGATTTAAAAAATTAAAAACTGCTTTTATTCTAGCCAAAATAAAACAAATAAGACTTTCTCCAGAAAAAAAAATATTATCAGGCATACTGTGAAAATTACCTTGCTCTGTTAAACATCATTTGGGAAATATATATATATATATATATATATATATATATATATATATATATATATATATATATATATATATATATATATATATATATATATATAAAGAAAAAAACATTAAAGGGGGGCAAATAATTCTGACTTCAACCGTATACTGTATATATATATATATATATATATATATATATATATATATATATATATATATATATATATATACATATATATATATATATATATATATATATATATATATATATATATATATATATATATATATATATATATATATATATAAATATATATATATCTCTGGTATTTAAGGTGAGGTTAATATGTGCATACACACTGCTAATTACACACACAGGGATATATATATATATATATATATATATATATATATATATATATATATATATATATATATATATATATATATATATATATATCCCTGTGTGTGTAATTAGCAGTGTGTATGCACATATATAGGTGCATGGCACTTACGCTTTAAATAACAAAATAAAATAAATCCCTGCATCAATGACTTTAGGCCACCTTTGGTCAATGGTACGGTCTATTTCAGTTGCTTCAAAATAGTAATGTGCCAACAAAGCACATTCTTGTCTGACCAGCACACTAATGGATGCACAAATGAAAATGATAACTGCACCAGACTGAAATTAACAATAAATAAATAAAATTAAATTAGCCATATGCTTTATTCATTTGAAGTGTGTGTGGTGAGGACATCACACTGCTGCTCTGCATTTCTACCACTAAAACAGACCCTGACCCTTGTTGAATGTATTTTAAACAAGCTATGGCCATCATTTCTCTTTTGAAATATTTTAGAAATACCACTTCCATCTGGATCCAAGACTTGTTTGATCACACTCAGTTTCCATTCCCTGTAAACTGTAAAAAAAAAAAGAAATGCTTTCAGAGAGTGTGTTCACACCCTGTGTAGAGAGAAGCCAGACTTCATTGTGAGACTTTGCGCATGCTCAGCATGCAGTGTGTAAATGTGCAGCACCATGCTGGCCTCTAGTGGTGGATCAGCAATTAAGTCTGAGTCCTGCACTGTGAATGTGCAATATTGGGACAAATATTGAGGAATCTCCTACACAAAGGGAGCAGCAACTCTGCATTTTGATCCAGTTTATGAATTTTAGCGATCTGAGATGTTTTTTAAAGGGATAATTCACCCAAATTTACGCAGTATTTACCCAACCTACAGTAAATTCATTAATTTATTTTGCAATGCATTTTCTTAGCTAACTTCTGTCTGTCTTCTAGACTCAGAATTATCAATGTATATTAAATATATATTTTCTTTATTAAATATTTCCCAAATGATGTTTAACAGAGCAAGGAATTTTTCACAGTGTTTCCTATGATAGTTTTCTTCTGAAGAAAGTCTTATTGGTTTAATTTCGGCTAGAATAAAAGCAGTTTTTAATTTTTTAAGATCATTTTAAGGTCAACATTATCAGCCCTCTCAAGCAATATTTGTTTTTGATTGTCTCCAGAACAAAAGGTCATTATACAATGACTTGCATAATTACCCTAACTTGCCTAATTAACCTAGTTGAGCCATTAAATGTCACTTTAAGCTGAATACTAGTATCTTGAAAGATATCTAGTCAAATATTATGTCCTGTCATCATGGCAAAGATAAAAGAAATCAGTTATTAGAAATTATTAGAAGTTATTAGAGTTATTAAACGGTCTCACTTTATTTTGATGGTCCTTTTGTTGAATTTAATTTACATTGCATCTACATGCCAGCTAATTCTTATTAGATCATAAGTAGATCGTTAGGTTGGGGTTAGGGCAAAGAGCTTAAAATGACCAAGAGGCGACACTCTAGTGTAATTTGGTAAACAGCCACTAGAGGGCGGCCATTTTGGACTGAAAACTCCAATAGAACAACAGCATATTATAAGTCTGTAAAATAAACTATTAAAAGTGCTGATGATTGTCATCGTAAGTGTTGTATTGTCGTCTTTTAGGTTGTATCTGCTTTAATGCGCTTTTTAAATAAATAAATGAAAAACAAAGCAGCTGCTTGCCATCGTGACAGTAATGAGATCCAATGGACGGCCGATCACTTTTACTCCAAAATGGCGAAATCCGGGGCTGTTGCTGGGCGCTGCTGTTGCAATGGAACGTTCTATTGAGTGTCGCCTCTTGGTTCTTCTAAGCTCTTTGGTTAGGGTTAAGTTGACATGTACTTGCAAAGTTTCTTATAGTCAGTTAAATGTCTGGTTAGAAGCAGTATCAGCAGATATTAAGCAAACAGTCTACTACCGTAATACTCAAACGGACCATCGAAATAAAATGTTACCATTAAAACTATTACATTTAGAAATGTTTAACCTTTCTGGTAAACAGAGGGAAAAAATATACAGGGGAGCTATTAATTTTGACGTCAGTACATCAATGTTACATGGCCTGCTGGCAGAGCCTGTGTAACATGTTTAATTGGAATATTCCAAACCCTTGATCACTTGAAATGTGTTAGTTGATTATTTGTTATTTGTTTTCTTGCTATTGTTTTATGCATTATTCTATAGTTCTAATAGTCTTTTTTTTATTACTGTGACAAAGAAAAACGACAATAAAGCAGACAAGTATTATGTATTCAATCTCTAAATTAATGAATTAATGTCATTGTTAATCACACACTTAACACTCCTGCAGGGGAAGTAGAGGGGAGAGGATGTGCTTAAGAGGTTTGTGCATCTAAAAGTAAAATGCAACCATTGTGTTGCTCTGTAATGTAAGGAGATTGGAGTGACTTCTAGACACAAGCATCAATGGAACAGGCGCTTCTAAAGAATACACACTAGTGAGATACTTAAAAAAGGACTTTTTTGCCCAATTTTAAGGATCATTGTGAAGTAAAATCAACCGTTAAGGGCTTTTGCACTAGAGGAATATTAGTATAGTTCCTACAACTATTGACTTAAAGGCACAGTATGTCATTTTCGCCACTAGAGGGCGCATATTCTCAACAAACAATAGCATAATTTTGGAATCATCCTGCTAATGCAATGCAACACATAAGCAGCAGAGCTTTTATTATGACACAGTCCAACACTTACTGTTCTTCCGCTTGTGATCACATGGAGAAGAAGCAGCGCTGTTTTATCAAACTTAATACATCTTGGTCTTATAATGTTGCTCTGTGCAGTCAAATAAAACACAACATATCTAAGCCTCGCTCCTGTTTCCTTGTTTTCTAGAAGACCAATCTGGAAATCGAGAGTGTGTGAGATGTAATTAGCATGAACTCACAGAACATGATCCAAACACTTTTTTGCTTATTTCTCTGTATTTAAAAATTCCTCCAAACATCTGGGATAATGTAAGTGTAACGGAGACCAGCTAGTAAGTGTTGTGCAGGTAAACCTCACTCTGACCTCTTAACATGCTCTAGCGACAGATGTTAGAGGCTATGGTATTTAGCCTCCTTGTTAGAGCAACTGACTCCCATGCGGAAGGTCGTTGGTTCAATCCCAGCTTGGAGTGGGTTGGGTGGTGTAGGGTTGGCAGGGTTACATTTGTAAGAACACAAGTCAGCAAAATATAACACCATTCTAGTGTTTTTTTAAATATAGATTTACAGTAAATGTAAAACAATTATGCATATTGTGCCTTTAAGTACATTTCTTTTTGACAGTTTAGTTATAGGAATGCATTTAGCCTGTGTACTAACGTAGTCTCTACTTCAGAGTATAGACTAACACAGGCCTATAGATCTACCAGTACAAGAACTACCATAGGAACTACTATGGCCAAGTGTACACATATTGGAAACCACCTATGTTAAAACTGTTACACCGACACAATCTCACGGCAATTCGTAACTTTTTGATTTAGTGGCTTATTCGTATGAATTCGTACGATCTAATTCGTACAATTTAGTATGATTTGCTTATCACCCAATGACAGTTAGGTTTAGGGGTGGGGTTAGCTGCCATGCCTAATTTTTAAAATTGTACGATTTCGTATTAGCCACTAAACTGACAAAACGTAAAATACTTACGTTTTCTCGTGACATCAGGCTGGTTACACACAGAAAAGACTGATAGGTGGATCACAACATTCTCTGTCCTCAAGTTGTTGACGTTGCTGAGTGCCACACTTACTGTAAATTACATTAACAGTGTGAATGTAACCAGGAAAGTGACCAAAATGTAATTGCTGGGTGGCTAGTTCCTATAACCGAGTTCCTATAACTACCTAGTGTAAAAGCAACCCATGTTCATTGGAAATACGTGCCTTGGGCTACATTTTTGCGAAATGTTAAATGCGTTCCTCTGATTACGTTTCATTGCAGCTTCTGACGACAAATCCACTAGAGGGCGCTGTCTACGTTTTTGTGAATCTACTACACTGTAAAACCCAACAGACAACTTTATTAAATGAAATGAGTGTAGTTAACTCAAAATTGACTGAAAGTTATTCTCATTCGAAAAGAGTTTTGAACTTAATGTTGAAGGTAAAGTGTTCATTAAATACCTCATTAATTCAACTTATATGGAGTAAGTTCACAGTACAGATTACTTTTTTAACTTAAATGGTTTGTAGCAATTGGTTTCCTCAAGCGGTTTGAGTTGCCTTAAATTATTGGGTTTTACATTACTCAAACTGCTTCATTTACTGAAATATATTCAGTTCACAGTACTCATTAGGATTAGTTTTTGAACTTAAATAGTTTGTTGCAATCGGTTTCCTCAAATAGTTTGAGCTAACCTGACTTTTTGGGTTTTACAGTGTATGAATATGTAACTTAGGGTGCATTTTGTTATTTGCGTTATTTACATGTCCTTCTTCTGTACATGTCCACGAGAAGTTGGCGATTGTACAGAAGTTGGCTCTTCTATAGATCACCTAGCAAACCACTGACCTAAACCCAACCAATAGTGTTTTCAAAAGCAAACGTAGGAGAAAATTGCATTGCATCAATGTAGTTTTACCTTGATTTTTATGGAGCTAATAATATGCCAAAACAGTCTGTATTTGGATTGTGTTTATTTTAATTACTAACAGTTGTAATTTAATAAAACTGAATATTATATGTCATTAAAAATGTTTTAAGTTGAATTTGAATTTCTTAACTTGAATATTGAACATCTAAAATTTAAGAAACATTTTTTTTAAGTCAGATTTTTATAGACGTATTTTCAAACTGAACGCATAGACTGCAGATTTGTAACAATGTTTGTAACAATAACAATACACAATTCCAATATCGAATTCCAACACAGGCTTATTCTGAAAACGTAGTCTCGTGGACGTTTCTAGAGACCGCGAATTATGTAGTGGGAGTTACTTATGGCTGTATTTAATTTCTTAAACTAATTGATCGGTCGCCTAGTCAGTCAGACAGATAGACTGACAGTCAGTCGACAGCGGCCTCGCAAGAGAATTTTGATATATGAAAAGCACACAGTGGCCTCTCGCGGATACGCAAAAACAAAAACTGCAAAAACACGTACCTCCTGGGATGTATTTTGCAGTCTCCAGAAACGTCCACGGGATTCCATTTTCAGAATGAGCCTGTATTGTCAAATTCAATGTTCTAAAATTCAATACCAGAAATATAGATCGTGAAATTCAGATCGTGCAGAAAGTAGGTCGGGGGTCATCAACAGGGAAGTGATGATCACCGAAAAGTCAAACTCAGCCTTTTGGCCAATCACAGAGCTGCGTGAGTTTGCTGGCGTTTGTTTGGCTCAGGAGGAGACCATTCTTCTGCAAATTGACTATCGGCAAATCTATGTATTCAGAAAAAAAAAAAGTTTGAAAATACATCTATAAAAATTATTAGTTGTCTTAAATTTTAGATATTCAATATTCAGGTTAGGAAATTCAAATTCAAGTTAAGAAATTCACATTTAAAACATTTTTAATGGCGTATAATATTCAGTTTTATTAAATTACAATTGTTAATAATTCAAATTAAAACAATTCAAATTCAGATTGTTTTGGCATATTATTATCTCCGTAGATTTGACCTTGATTTGAGTTTTGTGGAGCCGTGCTTCACCAGACTCAAACTATCGGGCTTTTAAGCTATCGAGTCAACCAACCACACCAGAAATGTTGTGCATACGAAAATAAATAGGTGCGGGAAATGTATTGGATTATAACCCAGACGCTTTAAAATAGTTTTGTGGTATTTATTTGGTGTTGTGCAAAGAACTACACCAAAATAATCCTGTAATATGACCATCGAAATATCACTAGTGGGAAAAGGAACTAAATTTGTTACCGTCACACTGCCCTCTAGTGTTCATTTTACCCAGAAACTGCAGTCAAACGTATATAGAAGTCATTTGTGGGGGAGGGGTTTACAAAAATGCACACCAAAGCACGTATTTCTAATGAGCCTGTGTTTTGTAGATGCCTCTTTTCAAATAACAAGCTCAGTTCCCACAACCCTAGTCGATTTCTAAAAGGGAGAGCCATTCGTTGTTTTTAAATAGTGGTGCTGTAAACTCAGGCAGAGCATTAAACCTGTTCCCTTTACCCCGTGCTTTGTGTTTCTGATATGTCACATGCAGCCCAGCCTTCTTCCTCTCCTCCTCCTCCTCCTCTTCCTCCTACTCTCTGACCTTTGACCTCATACAGACATCATGTTGACCTCTGGCCCTCATTTATCTCTCTGTCCTCAGATCAGTGTGCTTTCTTTTCCCCTATAATCCACCTCCCCCTCCAAAACAAAAATAAAAAGGAAAGTTATTTCTCTGTTCTTATCAACCCCCTCTCCATCAGCAGTTTAATGCTTAGCGCCCCCTGCAGGAGGGAGGTGTTTCTGACTCACCTGTCTCCTTTCTGTCTCTCTTTCTCTTGCTCTGTCTTCTTTCACCCAATCCCTCTCTCTCTCTCTCGTCTTTCTGCTATGAGGCCTGTTTACATGCTCTTGTGGCACTTTCTTGGATGTTCCTCACACCATAATCTCCGCATGCAGGGTCCAGAAGTAACTTTTTGCCACATCTGCTAATGGCGGGTAAACTTTTAGTGGATGCATTAGTACTTAACTGTAAAACAATTTTATTTAGTCTAGTAAGGATTAGTATTTAGCTTCCTGCAAAAGAGTTGAAAGATACATTGTGATGCTAAACTGACTCATAACTTCAAGCAGCAGTAGTTTTGTTAGCTTATGTTTTAATTTCAATTGTTCATACACTGCCAATACAAATGCAGCCTTGTTTTTAGTCCAAATATATAACGATTTTTAAATAAGGAAGCATTTTCTTGTTAATGATGCACAACCTGTTTTATTTTCAGAAATAATGAGATACAATTAAGGTTGATTTTCCTTAAAACAATCAAAAACAATCAAAGTCAAATAATTGAAAATTATTTTTCAAATAATTGAAAAAATTTAAACAATCAAAGTCAAATAATCGGACTTCAGGATACATTAAATAATTGTGTCAATTTTAAAATAAAATTAGCTTTTGTATAGTGCTCCTATACTTAAACAGGCTGATAATTTAGCTTGTTTTCAGCAGATGACCCCCACGATAACAATGACTCGCGACCCCCAATATCCTCTAATAGCCCGTTTCCACTGAGTGGTATGGTACGGGTACGCTTTTATGGCCGTTTCCACTGTCATAAGGCGCACCAGACCGAACCATACCGTACCACTTTTTCGGCACCCTTTTAAAAGGGTAACAAACACAAGAACGAATACCAAAAGGCGGAGCTAGACGCGCAGCTGAACGCTATTGGTTTACAGAGATACGTCATTCGCTTACGCAACAAGCCAGAATGAAAACAAAAAACCCGCCATGTTTAAATTACACACACAGCCGAGAGATTACAGCTGAATTTTATATACATATAAATATATACATATAAAAATATATATGTTGGTTATGGATAGAATATGGTAATTGAAATGGTTTAATGAAATTAATTAGATTTTTGGAAATCACAAAGCAACACCCCCTCATTGTCCCGCAACCCCCCGGTGGTTCCCGACCCCCATTTTGGGAACCGCTGTTTTAAAACGAACTTACTTTTCATTTAATATTTCTGAAAATACAATATTTACAATACTATGTATTACTTATTTTATAAAGCACATTTAAAGAAGAACCGAAGCTGACCAAAGTGTTAGCTATAATAACATCAATATTAAATAACTCAAGAAAACGTTTAAAATTAAACTAAAACTTGATTATTATTTGCAGTCTATCAGTTTATACTACTAAAATCTGTTGTTATTATTATCATTATTAACAATTCAAATTAAATTTGAACTATTATGCTACTAACTTATGTGCAGGCTTTAATTTAAATTGTTCATACAAAAACTGTATTGTTTTTAGTCCAAATGCATACAAATTCTTAAATAAGGAAGCATTTTCTTGACAACCGCAAAATCTTGCTTTATTTTCAGAAATTATGAGTCCAAATTAAGTTTGTTTTTCCTTAAAACAAGTCAAATAACCTGCTTTTAATAATCTTAATTACTGTATAATACCACTACTAACTTAATTTTGATTGAATATTTCTGAATATTTACAATTCAATATAGTATTTATTTATGGCATATTTAATAAAGAACTAAAGCTGATCAAAGTATTGAACATATGAGCTATAATAGCATCATTATATAACTCAAGAAAATGCTTCTTAATTTAATATTTGGACTAAAAACTAGACTAAAACTCTGAGTAAAAAAGCATTTTTGCAGTTATACTACTAAAATCTATTATTATTATTATTATTATTGTTATTATTATTGTTATTATAAATAATAATATTATTACTGTTATTATTATTATCATTATTATTATCATTATTATTATTATCAATAAAATTTAGATTTACTATTATGTTACCAACTAATGTGTGAGTAGCTTATTATTTACTTTACGTTTTACCCAGATTTGGCTTTATTTTAAATTGTTTATATATATATATATATATATATATATATATATATATATATATATATATATATATATATACGTTTTTTGTTTTGTTTTAGTCCAAATACATACAAATTCTTAAATAAGGAAGGTTTTATTTTCTAGTTAAAATTAGGTTCGTTTTTACTTTAAACAAGTCAAATAACCTGCTTTTAGGCTACGTGAAATAATGTTTTCCATTTTTAAATAAAATTAGTTTAAGTATAATACCCCTATATATAAACTCGCAGATAATTAAACTTGTTTAAAGGGGGAAAAAAACTACCCTAATTTAATATTTATTTATAAAGCACATTTAATAAAGGACCGAAGCTGATCAAAGTGTTGAACATATATGAGCTATAATAACTTCAATATTATATAACTCAAGAAAACGCTTCTTAGTTTATTATTTGAACTACAAAACGAAACAAAAACAAATCATTGTTCTGCAGTGTATCAGTTAAACCACTGAAATCTATTATTATTAACAATGCAATTTGATTTAAGCCATTATCTAACGTGTGAGTGATATTAATTACTCACTACCGATTCAGATTTACCCAGATTTGGCTATTAGTTGTATTTTGGACCCTGTCTGCATGTATTAGAGGAGGGCATACAGCATGAATGCTTCTCCGCCAAGACTTTGACCAGACTTTAGCTTGAAGGGCTCTGGAACAGGACTCATTCACCACAAAGATACGTGAAACAAAATAAAAGCCTAAAAACATTCAGCGGGGACTCTTATTCTGTTATCACCAATAATGTGACGCCCTTCAAATAAAACGTCACTTTTTAGCATGATTTCTGACGATGTATTTTTGCATGGCATGTTTTAGCTGCATGACAGACTTTTAGGGCTTATTATTATTATTATATTTAATAGTTGTCAAGCTCTTTGCTTGTGGAGCGCAGGAATCTTTGTTACCTTTCTTTTTGATCACTGTAAATCACTTATTTATACTGAATGTTGTCATTTTCCTCATGTCTGTCTGTTACCTGTGAACTCAGAGATCCTGTTCAACTCCTTATATAAAGTGCTTATATAATATATAAAGCCTATCTGTTCATGTGTTAGTGGATGTTATGTTTTTGTTTATACATAACATGTTATGGATTGGCTTGGAAAAAGAAATCTCCTGTATTTTCTTTTCTTTCGTGGCTACTTGTTGTCCTCATGAGCTTGTGACTTGCATTGTTTGTGTGTTTTGTAAGTGTATTTTGTGTGTCTATATATCTGTGTGTCTATCCCACTCTGTGTCTGTCATAAAAATGCCAATACACACAAAATGCACAAGAGCTAATGTAGTACTGAAATATATATATCTCTGTACTCATACGGATGCTGGTCTCTATATAGCAAACATACCACATTTGTTAGGGTTCATTCATCCTCTGTCATTTCTTTCACTATTACAATTGAAACCAGACGTTTACATACACTAAAAAAGGAACATAACCATTTTTTTAATAAAAGGTCTGATGGTAAATCATACTAAACGTTTACTATTTTAGGTCCAATAAGATTACCTAAATGATTTACATTTGCTAAATGCCAGAATAATGATATAATTTATTTATTTATTTATTTGTTTATTGAGAATTTTGTATTAATTTCAAGACAGTTAAACGTTTACACACATTTCCTTGGTATTTTTTTTAGCTTTACTTTTAAACTATATAACTTTGGTCAAATGTTTTGGGTCTCCTTCCACAAGCTTCTCACAATAGTTTACCGGAGTTTTGGCCCATTCCTCCTGACAGAATTGGTGTAACTGAGTCAGATTTGTTGGCTGTCTTGCTCGCACAAGCTTTTTCAACTCTGCCCACAAATTTTCTATAGGATTCAGATCAGGGCTTTGTGATGGCCACTTCAAAACATTCACTCTGTGGTCCTTAAAGCACATTTGAACTAATTTGGCAGTATGCTCAGGCTCATGGTCTGTTTGGAAGACCCATTTGTGGCCAAGTTTTAATGTCCTGGCTGATGTCTTGAGATGTTGCTTCAGTATTTCTACATAATGTTCTTTCTTCATGATGCCATCTATGCTGTGAAGTGGACCAGTCCCTCCTGCAGCAAAACAGCCCCACAACATGCTGCCACCCCAGTACTTTACAGTTGGGGTGATGTTTCTAGGCTTGTAAGCTTTCCACTTTGTCCTCCAAATGTAGCACTGGTTATCATGGCCAAACAGTTCAGTTCAGTTCCATCAGAGCACAGGACATATCTCCAAAATTTTGTCTTTTTCCCAGTGCAATTTAGCCAATTGTAATCTGGCTTTGTTGTTGATTCTGGCTTGTTGATTTTCCCATGTTGTCACACAAGGAAGCAGTGTGTTTGAGGTTTTCCTTCAATACTATTCTACAGTTGTGCCTCCAATTAACTCAAATGTTGCCAATTAGCCAATCAGAAACTTCCAAAACCTCGACACCATCATCTGAGCTTTTACAGAATAATCTTATTGTATGTAAACTTGACTTTCAAGAAAAGTTATAATTTCTCAAAAAATAGCACTCTCATTGTTCTGCAATTAAGCATAACAGAAACAAATGTGATAATCCCAACTAACCTAAAAGAGAAACAGTTTAGTCACATTAACATCTGCCTTTTTTAAAATGGTTATGTGCCTTTTTATACAGCGTATGTAAACTTCTGGTTTCAACTGTATATTGTCAAGATTGAGATTGTATTAGTTAATATATTTACTAACATGAACAAACAATGGATAATATGTTTATTACAGCATTTGTTTATGTTAGTTATTGAAAGTATAGTTGTTCACATTAACTCTGCGTTTCATTACATGCAGAACTGTTGCAAGCAATTTGTTTGTGTTGAATTTAAACAAACAAATTAAGTTTAGTAATGTTCAACTTAATTTGTTTGTTTAAATTCAGCCCAAATAAATTGTTTACCACCTCTTAACATAAAGAAATTGAGTAAATCCAAGGAATCATCTTGGAATAATTTTTTTCAGTGTAGTTGATAAAAATACAACTGCTCTAACTGTTAAAGGTCAGATCCATTTTGTATCTTTAAAATGACATTATTAAAATCCTAAAATGCACATGCATTTAAAAAATCATTGTTATATCATCGTAGCTAGTGTATTGAACGGATGTTGAAAAACGATGGGCTGATTGTGAAGTCATTTTTCAAAGTAACTACACAGGCCTTGAGGTCACATGATTGAGTGTATATCCACCGTCTGAACTCCCATTCCAGGGCCATGTGGTTAATATATCTCTTCGGTGTGTGTAGTGTGTAGTGTGCTCGTGTATGAGAGCTTTTGTCTGTGAGGGGTCGTAAACTGGGCAGAGGAAACAGACGAGTCAATAAAGTCCATTGCTTATGTCAGAGTAAGA